>NC_071267.1:0-10000 GCF_023375685.1 Ictalurus furcatus
TTTAAGCGCCGCCCACTTTACGATCTCATCATGTCATACGTCCCTGAAAAACGCTGACTAGAGTGAAAAATCGCAGTGTAATATTAAAATTCTCACAATAAGTCCAGAGTTTCTAGATGAGCTGTGTTCATGACGTTTTCCCGGATTAGAAGAACAAAGTGATGATTAATGTTGGACTGTAAATAAATTATAGTCTGGAAAATGTTTTATAAGAGCGCATGATGTTTTCTTGATTTAAACATTAAGTCTTCACACATTTTAATGCTAATATTTAATAAATTTATCCTGTTCATGTGTACCATCTGACACCATCAAACAATAATAATAAAAAAATAGTAATAATAATACTAATAACAGGATTTTTAGTTCTACAAAATTGTAGTTTTACAAAACCATGGTTTAAAACCTTTTACAATATAAAGCAACAAATGAGTAAAAAAGTCAGTGTGTGTTAATTCGATGCGCTCTGCTGTAAAGAAAACGCAGTGTGAAGGATAATCTGACCAAGCACTCATCTGCTAAACCTACAGACAAACATTAACTTCATTCATCATGTTATTTATAAAATATTCACCTCTCCAGATAAGCAGCGTCTCTGATTAAACACGTCTCCTCCAGTGTCCTCCACAGACTTTAAAGGGACAGTGTAATTAATTCATTCATATGGTTTAGAGTTAGATTTGTGTACAGCTTGTACAGAAGTCAGACTTTGGGACTGCTGTGTTTCAGGGTTCAGATTCTGGGCTCCTGATCAGAAGGTGCTCTGACCTCAGCTTTCTAACCAGCTAGGATGTGTGAAGAAAAGCATTTCCCTGGACTCTACTAGTGTATTTGACTGTAAAAGCGGTGGTGGTGTTGATTTAACCCCCTCCAGCCCCCCCCCCCCACACACACACTCATGTTCTTGTCATTCAGAAGCCTGGTGAAGACTTTTTATCAGCTTTTATTATCAGCTGATACTCAGAGTTCTGCTAATAATTCTCCTGTGTCTGAGTGTTCCACAACCTTCTCCTCTGAAAGAGGGTTCTGCGTGGTGTTTGTAGCAGATAAAGGACTTGTGTCAGCAATAACAGAGAAGGTGATGTGAGTGCGGCAGTGTTCTGAGAGATCTGCTGTGTGACTCCGAGTGGAGAGACAAACTCCGTGTCTAATCACAGAATTACACCTCAGCATCAAGGCCAGGATTCTCTCCCTCACTGCTCACATTCATCTTCCGCAGCAGCAGAAAGGCATTATGGGTAGTGCTAGGCTTTTTTAAGTGGGTGAGTGGGTGAAATTGCTTTTGTTTTACATCCCACTGTTTATCCTGAGCTATATGAGCTAATAATGATACTGAACATGGAGAGAGAGAGAGGAAGAGAGGGAGAGAGACTAAAGCTACTACAGGAGGTAATTGCCAGCTACATGATCAAAAGTCTACATGAAAGTAAATACTGACCTCACCATGTGTTCTATAAAAAGCAGCTCCCAGTATTCCCGGGATTGTCTCCGGATCCTGACCAGGATAAAGCACTTACCGAAGATGAATGAAGGATATTACTGGATTAAACACGGTGAAAATCCATAATAAATCTTCAGCAGCATCAAAGATTTTTTATAATGAAATTCTGACTTGAACTTCTTTAATGTTGGTTAAGGGTTTCCTACATTACCCACAATGCCGTGCTGATAGTGTTGCAGGGGGATTGAGCCCTCACTTCATCTCCATCTCTGTCTAAAGAGAGTGATGTGGCAGTGCTTTCGTCCTTTCGTGTGTGCGCGGAGGTTCGGGGTCGCGCGGGCGGAGGGTTCAGTTTGTGTTTGTCCTGTGAGCAGCTTCTGCATCTGAGCTGTGGATCTCCAGCTCCTTCAGAGTTCTCCTTGTTCTCGTGGTTGTGTCTGTGACTAATCCCCTCTTTACCTGCTCACTGGCTCACTGACTTTAGGTCTTCGGTCTTCTCGAGGCAGAGCCGCACTTCTGTCACACTCTTTACATTTTTTAAAGGATTAAAAGGATTTAAAGGATCTCGAGTTAGATTTTTTTGTCCAGAACTTGTGTTGATCGCTCCTTGGTCTTCATGATGATGCTGTGTTGAGGTGTTATCTCTCACACAATCGGAGTTCTTCCAGAAACAGGATTTATTCTGAGAACATGTGACTCTGCATACACGTTCAACTCCGTCACTAACGATGGAAACTGAACCAGAACTAATTTGGGGGGTGAAAACTTTTTCAAATCTCTTTTTATTTGTGCTTACGCTGCAGTGCTGTTTGTTATGGTTTCTATAGTAACAACTGAAACTTGCGGGCGCTCCACATAAACGGATAAAAAACATTTTTCCTTAAGGACATGTTTATTTATGTAACATTTATGGAAGGAGTCTCCAGTGTCAGCGCTCTGTAACAGTCAGAGGTAAAGATTCATTTCTGATGTCGTCTTTGTGGTTTCTCTGTAACGTGACGAGAGAGAGAATGATTAGAGAGAGAGAATGGAGATGGGGAGAGAATAGAGGGGGAGAGAATGAGGAGGGAGAGAATAGAGGGAGAGAGAATGAAGAGAGAGAGAATGATTAGAGAGAGAGAATGGAGATGGGGAGAGAATGAAGAGAGAGAGAGTAGAGGGAGAGAATGAAGAGAGATGGGGAGAGAGAATAGATAGGGAGAGAATGAAGAGAGCGAATAGAGGGAGAGAGATGGAGAGAGAATAGAGGGAGAGAATGAAGAGAGAGAATAGAGGGAGAGAGAATAGAGGGAGAGAGAATAGAGGGAGAGAGAATAGAGAGAGAGAGATGGAGAGAGATTAGAGGGAGAGAATGAAGAGAGAGAGAATAGAGGGAGGGAGATAGAGGGAGAAAGATGGAGAGAGAATAGAGGGAGAGAGAGGGAGAGAGAATAGAGGGAGAGAATGAAGAGAGAGAATAGAGGGAGAGAGATGGAGAGAGATTAGAGGGAGAGAGAATAGAGGGAGAGAGATGGAGAGAGGAGAGAGGGAGAGAGATTAGAGGGAGAGAATGAAGAGAGAATAGAGGGAGAGAATGAAGAGAGAGAATAGAGGGAGAGAGATGGAGAGAGATTAGAGGGAGAGAATGAAGAGAGAATAGAGGGAGAGAATGAAGAGAGAGAATAGAGGGAGAGAGATGGAGAGAGATGGAGAGAGATTAGAGGGAGAGAATGAAGAGAGAATAGAGGGAGAGAGAATAGAGGGAGAGAATGAAGAGAGAATAGAGGGAGAATGAAGAGAGAATAGAGGGAGAATGAAGAGAGAATAGAGGGAGAGAATAGAGGGAGAGAGAGGGAGAGAGAATAGAGGGAGAGAATGAAGAGAGAGAATGGAGAGAGAATAGAGGGAGAGAATGAAGAGAGAATAGAGGGAGAGAATGAAGAGAGAGAGAATAGAGGGCGGGAGATAGAGGGAGAGAGACTAGAGGGGGAGAATAGAGGGAGATAGAGGGAGAGAGAGGGAGAGAGAATAGAGGGAGAGAATAGAGGGAGAGAGACTAGAGGGAGAGAATAGAGGGAGAGAGAATAGAGGGAGATAGAGGGAGAGAGAATAGAGGGAGAGAGAGGGAGAGAGAATAGAGGGAGAGAATGAAGAGAGAGAATGGAGAGAGAATAGAGGGAGAGAATGAAGAGAGAATAGAGGGAGAGAATGAAGAGAGAATAGAGGGCGGGAGATAGAGGGAGAGAGACTAGAGGGAGAGAATAGAGGGAGAATAGAGGGAGAGAGACTAGAGGGAGAGAATAGAGGGAGAGAGACTAGAGGGAGAGAATAGAGGGAGAGAGAATAGAGGGAGAGAATGAAGAGAGAGAATAGAGGGAGAGAGATGGAGAGAGAATAGAGGGAGAGAGAATAGAGGGAGGGAGATAGAGGGAGAGAGACTAGAGGGAGAGAATAGAGGGAGAGAGAATAGAGGGAGAGAATGAAGAGAGAGAATAGAGGGAGAGAGATGGAGAGAGAATAGAGGGAGAGAGAATAGAGGGAGGGAGATAGAGGGAGAGAGACTAGAGGGAGAGAATAGAGGGAGAGAGACTAGAGGGAGAGAATAGAGGGAGAGAGAATAGAGGGAGAATAGAGGGAGAGAGAATAGAGGGAGGGAGATAGAGGGAGAGAGACTAGAGGGAGAGAATAGAGGGAGAGAATAGAGGGAGAGAGAATAGAGGGAGAATAGAGGGAGAGAGAATAGAGGGAGAATAGAGGGAGAGAGAATAGAGGGAGGGAATAGAGGGAGAGAGACTAGAGGGAGAGAATAGAGGGAGAGAGAATAGAGGGAGAATAGAGGGAGAGAGACTAGAGGGGGAGAATAGAGGGAGAGAGAGGGAGAGAGAATAGAGGGAGAGAATGAAGAGAGAGAATAGAGGGAGAGAGATGGAGAGAGAATAGAGGGAGAATAGAGGGAGAGAGAATAGAGGGAGATAGAGGGAGAGAATGAAGAGAGAATAGAGGGAGAGAGATGGAGAGAGATTAGAGGGAGAGAATGAAGAGAGAGACTAGAGGGAGAGAGACTAGAGGGAGAGAGAGGGAGAGAAAGAGAGCAGAGGGAGAGAATGAAGAGAGATGGAGAGAATGAAGAGAGAAGGAAGGAGTGATTATAGCCGCTGTAGCATAAGTGAGAACAGTACGTAACCCGTTTTACAGAACATGAAGTGTAACTATAAACAGATAAAAATGACAGGTTGTGCATGAATTCTCATTAACACAACACATTTGACTGCAGAGAGCAGACACTCTGTGTGTGTGTGTGTGTGTGTGTGTGTGAGTGAGTGAGAGACAGAGAGAGAGAGAGACAGTGGGTCAGTGTGTATCTCTCTGTATCTCTGTACAGGATATTCCTCCTCCTCCTCCTCCTCCTCCTCTCTCTCCGAGGCGGATGCAGCAGGGGACTGGCCGTGTGTGTGTCCCGCTCCACCACAAACGGAGTGAGTCTGTCTCAACCCTCTCGCCAAACTGCCCCTGCATCTGCCCCCATCCCCAAATTACCCCCCCACATGCTGTGGATCACCCTGTCTCTACCCGCACACACGACCACGCCTGCTCCATCTCTCTCTCTCTCTCTCTCTCTCTCTCTCTCTCTCTCTCTCTCACACAGCTGGATTGCTCCTTTCATTATCACCTGTGATCAGACCGATCTCTTCACCTCTCAGCAGATTCTGACTGAAACATCAGACATCACCGCTGTTGTACACTTCTGATTGGAGAAATGAATAAAAACTCACATCCTGCTCCTCCTCTCTCTCAGACTGGATTAAAGAGCAACATGCTGTGAGACAGAAGGAGCTGATAGATAAACGCACACACACGCACGCACGCACGCACACACACACACACACACACACACACACACACACACACACACACATTCTATAATGAAAGTGTGTGTGTTCATGTGTAAGAGACAGCGGTAGCATGGACACACACTAAACCCGACTTCAGCACTCGTGTAAGAGTCTTACTCTGAGGATGGAACACTGTTCTCATTCCCTATGGCCAAACACACACACACACATATACACACACACACACACACACACACACACACACACACACACACATACACACACACACACACTCACTCACTCACTCAGCTGCATACACACATTATCTCAGTGTGCTAGCTCTTCCCACACACTCCACTGGATCTCTGAGGTGATGTAAGCATCTGGTTAAACTCAGCCTCTTCCTCTCCGTCTGTTTTGATGCTTGTTTGTGTTTCACGCGCTGGCATGAAGTGCATGAAGCCTCTGGCTCTGTGAGCGACGCTGAGCCGTGCTAAATACTCAGGTTTTTGTGTGTGTGTGTGTGTGTGTGTGTGTGTGTGTGTGTGTGTGTGTGTGTGTGTGTGAGACTGACGGAGCTCTCCTCTCCTTGTCTCTCCCTCTGCCTCTCCCACACTGCCCCTGGCTCAGGAGTGGAGGAGTTAGTGCATTACTTCACAGATACAGCGTGGTACAGTACTTTACTCTAAAATAACCCCTCCCCCATCCCACATGTCTGTCTCTCTATCTGTATATCTCTCTGTCTGTCTGTCTCTATCCCAATGTCTGTCTGCCTGCCTGCCTACCTGCCTGTCTCTCATTCCCAGTATTTTTCTGTCTGTCTTTCCTAGTATCTCTCTCTCTTGCTCTCTTTCTCTCACTCACTCTCTATCGCTCTGTGCCTGTGTTTTTTGCTCTCTTGCTTTTTAAAAAAAAACCCACCAACACCCTGATTAACACTAACGTTCTCATTAACACTAACGTTCTCATTAACACTAACGTTCTCATTAACAGGAGGTGGTGAGACTTGTGTAATATATAGTTTTGCCGTGATGATGATGATGATGATGATGTAGAGTAAAACAGCATTTTCTCTAGATGTTTCTTTTTAATATTCACTGAGGAGGTTTATTTGGATAAATTGTATTAATTCCGTGTTGTGACATCACACACACAAACACACGTTATAGGGTAGTTGAGACGAAGTCTATGGCAGTGATGACGAGTGAAGTGAGTCTGTGTGTGGTCGAGGTCTGTAGAGAACTCTTGGTAGTACCTGGGAGACGTGCTGCTCTCACCTCAGCACCTTCATGTCATTCCTCTGTGTATTAAGGAAGACTGCGGCGTGATAAACGCTCTGCAGCTGGAACACGTTAACATTCACGTTAAAGTCTTCTCTGCTTTAATGGTGCGCCAGTGCCTGGGGCCCGACGTGAACAGGGACTCAATGCCGTGTTTGTATTCTTATTCTAATTATTATTTAAAGTGTGTGTGGAACTTTCCGGAGAGACTGCGCCATCATTATTCAAATGTTTTCACAGTCAGTTTGTATAGCGTTGAATTAAATGCAGATTAGGATGCAGTCGTCGTGGCGCCTGTCGAGTGGGTGTGGCTTTGAATTCACCTGATGGAGTATGTGGTGTTGTGGAAGTTCCTCATGTTAAACTTCATCTTTTCCATCTCTCACTTCCTCACATCTGCCTTTCCCCTTTATGGCTTTTTCTGTGTATCCTTCAAGATTTTACTCTTTCTTCTACATGTCTCTCTCTCTTTTTGTCTCTCTGTCTCTGTCTCTGGCTCTCTCTTTCTGTCTCTCTTTCTGTCTCTCTTTCTGTCTCTGTCTCTCTTTCTGTCTCTCTCTCTTTCTGTCTCTCTCTCTCTCTCTCTGTCTCTCTCTCTTTCTGTCTCTGTCTCTCTCTTTCTGTCTCTGTCTCTCTTTCTGTCTCTCTCTCTCTTTCTGTCTCTGTCTCTCTCTGTCTCTCTCTCTTTCTGTCTCCGTCTCTCTCTCTTTCTGTCTCTCTCTCTCTCTCTGTCTCTCTCTCTTTCTGTCTCTGTCTCTCTTTCTGTCTCTCTCTGTCTCTCTCTCTTTCTATCTCCGTCTCTCTCTCTTTCTGTCTCTCTCTCTCTCTCTCTCTGTCTCTCTCTCTTTCTGTCTCTGTCTCTCTTTCTGTCTCTCTCTGGCTCTCTCTTTCTGTCTCTGTCTCTCTCTCTTTCTGTCTCTGTCTCTCTCTGTCTCTCTCTCACTCTCTCTCTATTTATCTCTCTCTCTCTCTATCTCACTCACTCACTCGCTCTCTCTCTCACTCGCTCTCTCTCTCACTCGCTCTCTCTCTCTCTCACTCGCTCTCTCTCTCTCTCTCTCACTCGCTCGCTCTCTCTCTCACTCGCTCGCTCGCTCTCTCACTCGCTCGCTCGCTCTCTCTCTCTCTCACTCACTCTCTCTCTCACTCACTCCCTCTCTCTGTCTCTCTCTCTCTAACTGTCTCTCTCACTCTCTCTATCTCTCATTCTCTCTCCCTGTCTCTCACTCTCTCTCTCTCTATCTGTCTCTCTATCTATCTATCTCTTACTCACTTGCTCGCTCTCTCTCTCTCTCTCTCTCTCTCTCACTCTCTCACTCTGTCTCTCTCCATGTCTCACTCACACTCCATCTCTCTGTCTCTCTCTCCCTCTGAAACAGTGTCACATTTTGTCCACTTCTGGGTCCTAAACCCTGACAAGCCTCCATGAATTATTTAGGAAGTGCCCCTATGAGGTCGTTGCCTGTTCTTTGTTTTGTTCATCAATGTAAAAACTTTGGGTGAGGAGTCTCAGACTGGCTTCTCCAGCGCTGGGTCACACCTCAACCATGTGGAGGACTGCTCTCGTCCCCTTTCCCTCAGTCTCCCTGGCTTTTGAGACTGTGGGTATGAATAAAATGTATTTTTAAAGTCCTAGCCTTAGGGCAGAGGCAAATATTGACAGGTGGAGAGGGAGGTGAGAGCAATCGATGCGGTGAGCATCATGAAAGTACTACCATGTTTATTCTAAGGAGTAAGAACATGGAGGTGAACCAGAAGGTGGTGCTGTGAGCCAGAAAATCCTTTTCTCATTGTTAGTGCTCTGTCTGGCCTCCTGCAACATGGGAGCCAGAAACCTCAACCTGACTATCCATCAGTCCACTAAGATCTCGATATAATAACATTCAGATTCAGTTCAGTTCCTTTTCACGCTCTAATATCTCCCAGTGTATTCCAGAGTGAAACCGGCCCAGTTTGGACATCAAGCGGACCTTAAAGAAAGGCTGTGTGAAAAGCAGAACCCACATCAAAAGCTCCGCTGCACAATAGCACCCGCAGATCCGTCCACTGCCGACGAGAGCATCACACAGAATAATTCTCTTTGAGGCTGCCGTGTCAGACGGACACATGCCTGCGTATGTGGTCTCCTCCTGACTACTACTTGTGTAATCTTTGTGCAAGTGGCTCTGTGCATGACACCGGTCTTATTTCAGTATCTCTCTCTCTCTCTCTCTCTCACCCCTCAGCCGATTCGCTCGGCTCATGAACCTGTCAAATCTGAAACTCGGTGTGGTATTCTTAACGTGTCAGCTGAAGAGGTGCGCTGGTGTGCTGAACGCTGTGTGCTGAGCTTTGATTGTGACCTCATACCCTCGCGTGGAGGCCCACATCACTGTTAATAATTGCAGCGCTGTTGAGTTTCCTTCAGCTCTGCCAACATCACTTACACTCTGGGAATCAAGTCATTTTGTGGACGGTGTTTCTTCTTTAAAATCCCCATGAAATCAAAAGTTGTTGGTCTCTTGGTACTGTAGACACACATAAGTTTTAAAAAACACGTGTTTGAATTTTTTTTGTTTCATATTTGTCCTTAAACAAACTGAGCAGGACAAACATCGGAACAAATGAACCCAAGGCCCGGCAGCGGTCCGAGACGTGGTGGTTCTGCGAGGTTACCGAACGTGTCAGAGTTGCGATTTCAGTGAGAAATCCTACACCTCTGAAAACAAGCTTGTTTGAGCTTCTTATTTAGCTGTTTTTGCTAAGGTACTGTTTAGATTTGATGGTGTGGTGCATCTCGAATACTATTGGCTGTTGTGGAAATCAGTTAAGTCTTTCAACACACTTCTCGTTTAAGAAAAAAAAATCAACAAACAGAACAGAGATGAAGGTTCTGTCTATAACGCCTGGGGTTTTCTTCTGGAATATGAACGGTACAGTTGAACCTGTTAGAAAATTACTTACAATAATTCTGTTCTTTTTTCCCCCTCCCTCAGCCTCAGATACTACAGCCTTCCCAGCCCTCAGCCAGCAAACACAACAAGTTGGCAAGACCATCATACCCAGCCCTCTCAGAGGCCCTCAGTGACCGTGTGGATTCCCAGCCTGGTGACGGTCCAGTGAAGCCCCAGTCCTGCACTGTAGTTTTACCCGTTTCTGCCACCAGTAATGCCATGCTTCCTTCCTCTGTGCCCACGACTGCTCCTGCTGTTAGTGCCGCTGCTGCCTCTTTATCCTCCAGCACTCTGAACTCAGATAATCTCCTCCTCCTCCTAAACACCCATCTCCGGATAGACGAGTCAGACAGCCCCAGGGCTCATGTTAGTAACTACGTCCAGCTGAGGAGGACGAATCAACAGCTCGGTGACCTTCACACATTCAGCAGAGATAGGAAAGCTCCTGTTCTCATGAAACCCCGAGGAGGCGAGCAGGTCGGCTTAGGACGAGGAGTGCGTAGTGCATTTGGTGCTCACCGAGGTCTCAGCGGT
>NC_071267.1:15000-90000 GCF_023375685.1 Ictalurus furcatus
AGTAAGAGGAATAAAACACTTGGGGATGTGCTGTTAGAGGAATGTTTTAACTAGATCACACAACCCTGTCACTGAGAGAGAGAGAGAGAGAGAGAGATAGATAGATAGATAGATAGATAGATATATATATATATATATATATATATATATATATATATATATATATATATATATATATATATATATATATATATAGATAGATAGATAGATAGATAGATAGATATATGGGTGTGTGTGTGTGTTTTTAATATAACAGCACACTCCTGAGTGTTTTATTCACGCGTCAAGCACAAAGTGCCTAGTAATTGTTTTGAGGGTTTACATTTCCGAGCGTTCGATATAATTCATGTTTTTTTCTGGTGTGACATTTTGGCGAGAAAAATATTTTCTACTCGACTGAACGCTTTCTTCAGCGACTTTTAGTTTCAGCTTCTGCTTCAGACACTTCCTGTTATCAACACCGGCATTTCATTGCTCGTAAACTGTTCTGAGGCTCCGCCTCATTTTCTAAACGACCCCTGAAATGTGTGTGTGTGTGTCTTATGAATGTGCTGGGACTCTGATCAGGTTTCGTTACTCTGTAATTTATTATTTGCAGTTTCATTTGTCTTTGTTTTTTTTTTATACACACACAATGTTTTAATAAACGTCCATATACGTGTCTGAGGTTTGGTGTGAACTTCAGATCTAAGACCACGCGCGCACGCACACACACACACACACACACACACACACACACACACACACACACACACACACACACACACACACGAGCCACAGGTGAGCTGCACTTCCTCACGTGTGTATGAAAAACCCCAGTACGTGTTCTAGTCTTTCTGTCTCTTGTCCTCATGTCTGATGTAAAAGCTTTTGATTTGTGCTTCACGTGTGCTTTTGCTGCAGACGCGACAGCAGCAGTGACACCCGTGCTGTAGGACTGTATAGTAATTGTCTCGTTGGATTTACCGCCATAAATATGCATATATCACTCACTATTATAACGTGACCTCACGATACACACTACCTGTCTGCGTTACTGACGACATCACACACTAACAACAACAAACATCAGTAAACCACACGAATAAACATTTAATAATAACCGCAAAAGTGTTGTCTGATATCTGTGAGCGTGCGATATAACGGCCTGACACGCGGCAGGATGCTGTAAGATCTGCTTTTATTAAAGACTCGTCATCATAAAGTTTAGAGATGATCGTTATGAACTGATGCGCGAGAGAAAGACGTTGTAGAAGCTGCATGTTTCTCATTTTCTCGCTCAAAAACGACGAGATGTTTTGTCCTGGCTGCGATTCCTTCACCCCGTGTGAGTGTTAATGCTTGCTGTTAAAAGCTCAGTAGTCGATATTTCATCATCAGCACCACGTCTCCTTTAAAAAATGTATTGATTTGTTTTTGTTTTTGTTGTTGTTTACACACTGGATCTTAAATTTGTGCAATAAGAGAACAGCTCATGCAAACGCTACAATTTGCACTGTAATGTATGATGTGTCATTTTAATTAATTTATTTAATGTTAATTATGAATGGGAGAAGATCTGGGAAGAGAGCGGTACTTTAGGTACTCACTGCACAGGGAGATGGAAGAGAAACAAAGCTGTTTTGTTTGTTTTTTGTGTCCTGATCCCTCGTCTTGAAATAAAGACAGAACCAAACACACAGCTTCAGCCTTTAACTTATTTGCATGTTTGTGTGTGTACTGAACCCCTTTATTCCATGTGAAGTTCAGGCTTCTAATGAAAGGAGCGCCTGCACGAGTCCAGCCCATGAACCTGCATCAGCATCTTCTCCAGCAGGACCCGTTTAGATTGTTGCCATTGGTAACGCGGTATTTCTTACATTTCCTATCAAAACTAACATTACAGTATTAATGATATGATCCGTCCTCCATGATCTTGCTGGAGCAGAGTGTGAAGACGTAGAAGAGGAAGGAACCGGGCCGCGGGGACGCTCTTGAGGCGGCCGCTGGAATTTAACAGCTGCTTCTGAGTTTTAACCTAAGCTTCCAGGACAAGAAGGTTTATAAAGCATGTAAACTAGCCGAATAACGAGGAAACATGACTTCAGCAGCACGCTTTAAAAAAAGTGCTTTCAAGGAAATATCTATCAAATTATTTATGCACAAGAAGTTACTAAAAAGTTTTAATAGCAGAAAGGGGCTAGTGAAAGTGGCATTTTAGTAACAATCTATTTTCAAGCACTCATTTACTGATATTCTTGATTTTCTTTTTGCATGATCATTTAGTGACACGCTTCTCAATCTAATGTTTCACTAAGCATGTCAAAACTGGGTTTTAAGCTAAATCTAGTCTTAAGAGTAGTGGGTCATTATACCCTGCCTTGATTTTAAATGTCCGACTTGGGAAACTTACTTTTCAACTATTTTGTTTAATATTTGAGGATTTAAGAGTGCCTAGTTATGTATCTGTGCTTCTGTGAACACACACATAAAAACCACGCTGGGGTTATGTCCGAGGTGTCTGTGTCATATTGAAAAAATGTTTGTATACACTCACCATCCACTTTAATAGGAACACCTGTACACCTGCTCTTTTTTGCCGTTATCCAATCAGTCAATCATGTAGCAGCAGCTCAGCCAAGCTCAAGTGATTAAACAGGCGGAATCCGGTGTAGCTCCTTCATGATTGAAATGAAAACCTGCACCCGCATCGGCCTTTCGACGATAAGATTGGACACCCCTGCTCTAGAGACTGAAATACTCAAACCAGTCCGTCTGGTACTATCATCCACGCCACGGTTAAAGTCACAAAGCTCACACTTTTTCTTCATTCTGATGTTTGATGTGAACATTAATTGAAGATCTTGACCTGTATCTGCATGATTTTATGCATTGTGCTGCTGCCAAATGAGTAGATAACAGGTGTTCCTAATAAAGTGGACAGTGAGTGTACATCTACTGTAACTGAAAGACACCTGTATTATAAATGCTAAATACTAAAATTCTGATGAGAGTCATGTGACATTCCTGTGGATATTTTCTGGCTGAGTTTTAGTGTGTCAGGTTCTCAGGATGAATCAGATGATCAGACGTCATCTTTAACGACCAGACAGACTGAACAGTTAATAAGATCTGAAGTAAACAACATTTTTTAAAATTGTGTAAGCATCACGGTGAAAGAGTGGAACTTTAAAGTGAGGGGTCATTTGACAAGGTCCTTTCTCACCCTTATCTTTGCGCCTGTAATAGACAGCCCAAACTTTCTCATGCCTTAACAAGCCTCTATACAGATCAAGATATGAAGTCAGTATCCGCTCGTGGGCGATTGTGTATGTCATTGTTTTTAAAAGCACTTCTGAGGAGCGCTTCAGTCCAGCTTGCCTGTAACACCCTTATACCCTCATTTCACCCTTTCCTCCCTCCCGATTAGATCCAGATATTGATCCCTGCCACGGCTCTGCATCCACTCCTATAACTCTAATGCCTGCTCTGGGCTCAGATTGAGATATCTCGGTGCTGCCGGCGCCGCCGTTGACAGATTGAGTTTGGGAGTGTGTTTTTTCTCTCTCATCTCTTACACAGGGAAAGAGGAGGAATGAGAGGTACAGAGCAACATCCTGCTGATCTCCTGCAGATACACACAGCTTTCTTTGATTCCTTCCCAAAGAAGTAGAGGCTCATTGAAAGACGCGTCCTATTCAAAGAAAAAGCATCTTAATGCATCTTTTTTCATCAGTTACTT
This sequence comes from Ictalurus furcatus, assembly GCF_023375685.1. Lineage (NCBI taxonomy): Eukaryota > Metazoa > Chordata > Actinopteri > Siluriformes > Ictaluridae > Ictalurus > Ictalurus furcatus. The sequence continues at coordinate 18,722 of NC_071267.1, forward strand.
TTTAAGCTCCCAAATGTGCATCTAAACATATATCACCAATCATACTGAATTATTATACATTAAAAGGGAATATTGTACATGATGGTAATTAAGTGAGATTTTCATTTCTACGCTGGCGTACTGAGGAACAGACACCGAACAGGTCGGCCAAGGAAAACAACAGCAGCTGATGACAAACATTGTGAGAGCTGTGAAGAAAAACCCACAAACAGTCAGTGACCTCACCAACAACCTCCACAGGGCAGGGGTGAAGGTCTCACAATACACCGTTCGGAGAAGAATTCTCGAGGCCGTACCGTAAGATGGAAACCACTCATCAGCAGTAACGATCAGAAAGACAGACTGGAATTCACAAAGAAATACAGAGATGATCCTCAAAAGTTCTGGAACTGAGATGAACATCTACCAAAGTGTGGAGAAAGAAAGGATCCAGAACATACGAGCTGTTCCTGTGGAACATGGTGGAGGTAGCGTCATGGCTTGGGCTTGCATGGCTGCTTCTGGAACATTCTCACTAATCTTTACCGATGATGGAACTCGTGATGGGAGCAGCAGAACGAATTCAGAAGTCTGAGGAACTTCATCATGCAGCGAGACAACGATCCGAAACACACTTCCACCTCAGCACAGGACTTCATCAGGAGGAAAAGTGGAAGGTTTTAGACTGGACAAGTCCATCACCAGACCTTCACCCAACTGATCAGCATCTCACCTCCTGAAGAGGAGACTGAAGGCAGAAACAAACAACTACTGAAAGAAGCTGCGGGGAAAATCCCGGAGAAGCTTCTCAGAAGAAGAAAACAACAGTTTGGTGTCAGTGAGTCGCAGTATTGATGCAGTTACTGCGAGTAAAAGAAATGTAACCAAATATTAAGTGTTATTTGCTTTCACTTACTTTAAGCCTGATCTGTTCCTATACTTTGGATCGCCTAAAAATTGGATGTTCTGATATACAAGGTTCTATGTTTTATGTTGTTTAACAGGAAATAAAAGCTGAAATTCTTTCAAGAAATTGAGTTTGAAGTAAAAGTCTCCTGTGACCACGAAGTTGCGAATCCCTGCCTCAAGATCTGTAAGAAAAGTGTAATTAGTATGCTTGGTGGATAATTAGTGGCAGTGGATGAGCGAATAGAGCTGTAAGTGTGAGCTCATTTATAAACTAGCATGATTAGCATTCACTGTGTTTACAGACAGCAGGACAGAGCAATGAAGCAGACCATCTTTCTCATTCGCATTTTACTTGAATTAATTAATTCAAAATCTGCCTAATTACACAAAATGACACTCTTTACAAAACAAATCACTTTTTCATGAATTGCTGCTAATCACAAGACACACGCTTCAGTTATATAACACCTTTGATTAACTCTGGTCACTTAAAGAGGAATGAACTCTTTTAACAGACTGCTGTTTTACATATAATACCTCCCATGACACACACACACACACACACACACACACACACACATAAACATTTGCAGATGTTGAGCACAAGTCCATTAACATTTTGAACATCCTACCTTTAACATGGACGCCGGATCACCTGCTGCACATCGCAGTAGTCTCTAGGGTTTGCCGTTTACTGCTGTATGGAGATAAGAAACACACTGATGGGTAAAATCTCCAGGATGTTATCCCACAGGGTGGACACTGACTGGGAAACGCTGAGATTAATGCTTAGAGCACTGCAGGAAGCCACTATTCCCTTCTTTTCTTCTGTAAAAGCGTGACAGCAATGGGATTTGTGTGATGTCTTTGCGGGGGAAGATAAAGTACTCCAGCACGTCCACATTTCTCATGCAGCTCTGCAAGCTGTCATGACAGTAAACATAGATTATTTAATAAAATGTGGAATTATTTTTTATTTTACTCCTCCATATTTGGAGAGCAGAATATCAGACCACATGTAGACAAAAACAAAACTGGTGTTTGTGGTCTGATATTCTGCTCCAAATATGGAATGTTACAACCAGTGACCGCTGGAGGTGATGTTAGAGCTCCGGGCTGAAATCTAATATCTATCAACATCTCCACTCTGAAACTATAATGTTCAGTATCGCATTATATCACAAGGTCTCACTGATGCGATTATATGAATGTTAAAACTATCACACACACACACACACACACACACACACACACACACACAGCGCTATGAAAAAGTATATTCCTGATTTCTTCTTCTTCATACTGCATAGGTTTAGAGTGACCGTTTGTGTTTACACAATACACTTTTTATTTGTTAATTCTTTTTATTGAAGCAAAAAGAACAAAACTTTATCCAACACCTATCACCCATGTGAAAAACTAATTGTCTTACTGCATAATCCAGTTGGATTTGAGTTTCAATTTGCAGACTGAAGATCAGACATTCTCCTTTAGGATTTTCTGGTAGAGAGCAGAATTCATGTTTCCCTCAATTACTGCAAGCTGCCCAGGCCCTGAAGCAGTAAAGCATCCCCACACCATCACACTACCTCCACCATGTTTCAGCGTAGGTATGATGATCTTTTTGTGTAATTCGGTGTTGTGTAACGCCAGATGTAACAGGACCCCTGCCTTCCAAACAGTTCCACTTTCAACTCATCAGTTCACAGAACATTCTCCCAAAAGGTTTGAGGATCATCAAGGTGTGTTTTGGCAAAATTCAGACAAGCCTTAATGTTCTTCTGGGTTAGCAGTGGTTTTCACCTTGCCTCTCTTCCATGGACGCCATTTTCATTTGTCAATTGTCTTTCTGGTAGTGGAGTCATGAACAGTGACCTTTATTGATGTAAGAGAGGCCTGTAGGTCCTTTGATGTTGTCCTTGGCTCTTTTGTGACTTCCTGGATGAGTCGTCGCTGTGCTCTTGGAGGGATTTTGGAAGGTCAGACACTTCTGGGAAGGTTCACTACTGTGCTGAGTTTTTTTCCATTTGGAGATAACGGCTCTCACTGTGGTTCTTTGGAGTCCCAGAGCCTTTGTAAACAGCTTTGTAACCCTTCCCAGACTGATGTACTTCAATCACCTTCTTCCTCATCATTTCTGGAATTTCTTTCAGCTTTGGTGTAGTGTGTTACTGGGTAAGATCTTTTAACCAACTCCATGCTGATGAAAAAGTTCTATTTAAGTGTTGATTTGATTGAACAGGGTTTGCAGTAATCAGGCCTGGTTGTGTCTAGTCCAGCTGAACCCCATTATCAATGCAGTTTCATAGATTTGAGGAATTAGTAACTATGGGGCAAATACATTTTCACACAGGCCCAGTTGGTATTGGATAACTTTTTGCTACAATAAATAACATCATTTTAAAATTGTATTTTGTGTTTATTCAGGTTGCCTTTGTTTTATCTTAGTTTTTGTTTTAATTGCTGAAACAATATAGTATGAGACATACACAAACACAGAAGAAATCAGGATGGGGCTAATACTTTTTCACAGCAGTGTATAGTCAGAGCAGCAGCTTCATTTGTGATTTCTAATTTGTAATTCTAATTATGTTTGTAATTCTGAACTGGGTTCATGTCGTGTTTCCTTTGAAAACCAAACAACATAAAAGCATTAACTGTTTCATTCAAACAAACAAAAAACATTAAACTTCTTGTCTGCCATTTTGTATCATTAATACGATGTGTGTAGTTTATCGATTTTACTCTCTTTTTCCTTTCAATTATATTTTAGGATTAAAAAAAATGATGATAGTAAATAATCCATGCTGTTTATGTTCATTATTTCTATTACAATATTTCAGATGCGCCTTCACTGACGTGTTACAGATGTGTGATGTGTGTAAAACATCAGCACAAAAATGGAGATCAGATCTAGGTGGCATGTCACTCTGTGTGATCACTTCACTACCCCGACTGTCACTGATTGGCTGCATGAATCCACTGTCTGGGAGAGAAAGAACTCAGCCCCAGCATCCTGCCTCTCTGCTTTACGTCGTTGTGTGTCGTTTTATTATGACCTGTTGGTGGTGCTGTTGAGCTCGCTGACACAGAAATCCAAAATAATCCGACATTTAGTAACAAATAATCTGGTGTGGATGCCAAAAAGAACATTCATGTTGATTATCCCCTCTAGCACATGTATATCAGTCACCCTTATTACAATGAAATCTTCACAAGAGGGCACAATGGGAATCTGCACAATGGGAAACAATTTTTAAAAAAGTGATTAAATATATGAATCAGACTTTAGAAATGTTACAGGGAACAGAATCAAATGAATATTTTCACTGAACATAATAGTGAACATCACTCTAAAGTTCTTTTATTTATTTGTAACTGGTTTCCAGCTAATGAGAGCTTCAAAATATCACTCCTGTTCAGAACGAACCAAAAAGAAATCATTTTTAATCTCTGACTTGAATGAATGTTTTGGTGAGGGTGAGTCTGCAGTCTGCTGATGGAGATCAGTCAATAAACACTGTGCTGTTGCTGAGCTTCTTCATCTAATCTGAGGTGCACCATCCCATGAACCCACTCAACCCATTCTCGAGTGCAGTCCTGCACAGGTTCAGCCGCCTCTTCAACGAGCATTCAATCAATCCAGACCTGCTTCACTGATGAATCCATCATGTAGCACACTGTCATTTCAGCGGGATCTCTCACATCACCTGAAGTAGCTGGTTGTTTCTGTCAGTTACGGCAGCTACACTGAGGAAAGAGGCTAAAACTCCAGAAGGTGATCCTGGAATATATATGACACTGGACTAATTTTGGTTTGGTTTTTATGAATTGGTTTTTTATGAATTTTATGAATAAGTGTTACAAATAAATACTGCTGCAAATTTGTCTTTGAGCATCCTAAAGTAAAGACCCTCACACCCATATGTGGTCCTTCCCCAAACTGTTCCCAAAAACTCAGAATCACACAGTTGTATAGAACGTTTCTGTACGCTGTAGCGTTAGAGTTTCCCTTCACTGGAACTGAGAGACATCGAGCACTGTTCCAGCGAGACACACAGAGCACAAACATGCGCGCTCCATGAAGACGTGGTGTGTGAAGGTTGGAAGAAGGTAGAAGAACTCGAGTTCCTGCACAGAGCCCTGACCTCAACCCCACTGACTCGTCACCTTTGGGATGAACTGGAACTGGAGTCTCCTTACATCAACATCAGCGACTGACCTCAACCTCACTAACGCTCTTGTAGCTGAATGAACACAAATCCCCACGGCCACGCCCCAAAATCCCCCAAATCACACTCAATAATCCCCACGGCCATGCCCCAAAATCCCCAAAATCATACTCACTAATCCCCTCAGCCACGCCACAAAATCCCCAAAATCACACTCACTAATCCCCAAGGCCACACCCCAAAACCCCCCAAATCACACTCACTAATCCCCACGGCCACGCCCCCAAATCCCCAAATCACACTCACAAATCCCCACAGCCACGCCCCCAAATCCCCAAAAATCACACTCACTAATCCCCACAGCCACACCCCAAAATCCCCAAATCACACTCACAAATCCCCACGGCCACGCTCCAAAATCTAGTGGAAAGCCTTCCCAGAAGAGTGGAGCGCATTATAACAGAGAAGGCGGAGCAAGTCCATATTAATGCCCGTGGTTATGGAATGGGAAGTCCAACAAGCTCATATAGATATGATGGTAAGGTGTCCACATACTTTTGGCCATATAGTCTATCTGAATTCACTCTAATTACTTTATTCTGCCTGTCTGATTATATTATATTATAGTTTATATTATATTATAGATTATATTAACATTATAGTTGCATATCTTTCACTGGATATCACAGTTCAAAATATTTCAATCATAAAATGGATAACTATTTAGAAGTATTAAGCACCGAAATTGAATTTTTGGACATATCTGCATATAAATCGATTGTTAGTGAGCAGAAATCTTCTTTCCCTCAGTGAAGTCTTATGATTTATGCCTTCAGTGTCCTCTGATATATCTGGGAAGTGTAATTAATTTTATTGTCCTTGACAATAGATTTATCATTATTTTAAAAGCACTCTTATTTGGCTTTTATAAATGTCTAGACAAAATACTACACAGAATTCTTATGTAACTTGTACAACTACATTCAGCTCTTTATTTATTCATAAGAAACATGACATAGTGATTGTGCCTTCACTGCATATTACTGTTCATATTTATTAAAGTGAAAATGTGCAAGCATGTGCAGGATTTCTAGAGTGAATCAGAGAAGGAAGCTTACCTTCTAACACGATGATGAAACACTGATGATGACCAAACAACCGGCATTACTATATATATATATATATATATATATATATATATATATATATATATATATATATATATATATACAAAACTGTCAGTAACTATCAGATGCATTTATTGTAAGGTAATATACTGAGGTAGATATGAAGGTCAACTGAAAAAAACTTGTAAAAATATCAGAACACTGTTCCCCCCAAAAAAAGGATTTGCAGAGCTGTAATTTAAAATGTATGTTTGGCTTGTTTCCCATTCACTTATATGGGAATGGGTGGGGTTACAGTTCTACTGCAGTCAACCACTAGAGGGCCTCAGAGACATATTGGCGTCACTTTTAAGTGCACGCTGAAACACGATTACGAGCAAATCAACTTATAGCTGACCAAAGGAAACTTTAAAAAAAAATTGTTTGTCACTCAAAAGAGGTCAGTAATATTTCAACAGAAATTAAAATGTATGTTTACATACATTACAGGACTTTATAAAGTTTTTGGCTGATATAAAGCGTGGATATTATATGGATGAGCCACCACTATGAGAAACCTGTATCTTCTTTCCTTCCCTTCATCTCCCGCTCCAGAGTGCTCTCTAGGCCTGAATGTGAACCCATGCGTAGTGTCCTATGTGCACCTCATCCCTGGTCTGATGGTGGCAACTTGATGCTTCGTCTCCCAGGAGAAAAGCACTTCAGGGTGTGTGTTATTGAAAATGACTCAGGTGGAGCTGACGCAGTAATGGCATGTAATTATGAGAGTGATTATCCAGCTTGCAGTTCAGTAGAATCAGATACAGACACTGCTGTATGGTATAATAATGAGACTAGCCATCCAGATCCATGAAATAAGAGTGCAGTAAGAATCAAAGGCATGGTTGTACACATAAACTTCAACACAGTGCTCTACTTGAAGCCATAATTACAGTGGCTAATGATGCAAATGATGGTGACTCCATCTATGTTCATGCATTAACAGGGAGCTAGCTTTTTTAAAATTCATTATCATTTATCATATGGATCCTCTGAGGACCTCTGGATAATTAAGCGCTAAAAATGTCCCAATTAGACACATTAACTGACCATTTTTGAGGTTCAAACTGTATCTCCTTTAATTCATCCAGCTGAACAGATTCATTACTCACACACTTGGTGTTCAGTGATGGCATTGTGTCTCACGGTGACTTCAATCCTGCTGGAAATTCTCACTCCTCATTTGTAGCTACACTCCAGAACTGACAATTTCAGAGTGGGACCCCTACTGGTCATCCAATCTGACATAAATAATTCCTGTTCTCTGGAGCCTCAGGAACATCAATCAGCAGGTCAAAGGGTTGTGCCAAGTGTAAAATTGGAACATTTCTTCATCACAAATATTCAGCCTTTCCAACAAGCAGAACACGTAGTAAAAAAAAGTGACAGAATGTGTAATTCAAAAGGCAAGCAGTTACTTCAACAACCGGAAATCCCACACACCTGCTGAAAATGATTCTCCATCATGAGAAGAAAGGTCAGCGTTTGATTGAAGTGAGCAGAAGAATAACACCTTATACCCGTGAAAGAGCTCAGCCTGTGGTGTATTCTCCAATCTCTATACGCACTTTTCTGCTTGGTCGTCTTGGTAAAGCTTGGAAAAGTCTATTGTGGAAATGAAAATAATTCACAGTGACCTGATGATGCTTTGCATATTCACTGAAACATCATCACTGATTGATATCTGTGTATCAGAACATGCTACACGAAGAAGGACGGTTTTCTAAAGATAGTTGTCAGCGATCAGCGATTGGACCTCAGTACTGATTGGAATGAATTGAACAAATCATATGATATTCCCTTTGTGGAAATTCCGTATCTGTGATAGTTTCACCTTTTTTCTAGGAGTTGTATAACTATTTACACTATAGAATCTCAGTTGCATACGTCAGCGAAATATAGTATAATTTTTTCTGACAGCTGATTGGTCCAAAGGCGGTTTACGGTCTGTGATCCTGAACTTAACTTTCCTCGACAATAGATTATCCCAGACACGGATTTTCCGCAGAGGAAATATCGTCTCTCTGCTTGTCTTCTCGAGCTTCATATTGCAAATGCCACTCGCTAAAGAAATGCCATCACTCTTCCACAAACTGCACGTTTTGCTCTGTGGGGTTTTCTGCATCTGGAAATCCTGAGCAAACATACAGTTCAGAGCAGATTTTGTAATCTTTTCAGAGGATTTCCATGACTTTAACAGATTGATTAACATCCTACTCGGTGTGGCTTTGGATCACTGAAGATCAGACTGATACTGTTCTTCCGCTCCATCACACGTCTACAATACGATGGTTATACACTGGTGTTAACGAGCAGTTTTAATTTAACACTGGAAAACTGACATAAACATGTCATACGCAACTATTCTATTCATTAAGGGTACTGATAATCATACTGTATGCCCTTTAAACAAACAAACAAAAACAGGAGCGAAAGGAAGTAAGTAAATAACGAAGGAAGGAAGGAGAGAAAATTACTAATAAAATAGGAAAGGAAAGGAAAGCAAGTGGAAAAGTGAAGAGAGGAAAAAAAAGAAAGAAAGAAAGAAAATTAAAGAAGGAAGAAAATAAAGGGAAATAGCATGTACTTAGAGAAGATGCTTGACTTCTCTGCAGGTTTCACAGCTGTTATCCTCAAACATCAGGCTATTATATTGTAGGGAAGTGATAGCTCAGCGGTTAAGACATTGGACTTGTGCTTGGAAAGTTGTGAGTTCAGATCCCAGCGGTGCCACTGTTGGGCCCTTGAGCAAGGCCCTTAACCCTCAAAGGCTCAATTGTATAAATGAGATAATTGTAAGTCACTCTGGATAAGGGCATCTGCCAAATGCTGTAATGTAATATAACGTAATGTTATGTGCAGGTCACACTGGGATTAATCACAGCCTGATTGTCTAAAGGTAACGTCGGGAATGTGTTGTGAGACGAGTTAATCCCGGCCGCACTTTTTAGATTTCGCTAAGCAGGAGCTTTGTGAGATTTTGAAATTCCATACATATGGAGGATTTATCCAGTCCAGGAGCTGATGTTTGGTGGATATTCACAATAACGATGCCATCAGGAAGAGAAAACTCTTCACATACTTTATCCTTTCTAATACAAAAGCAGTTAGTGATACTTTGTGAAATTGGATGGTGTTTGCGACAGTACCACTGGACTGTTTGTGTTGCCTCGAGGGAAAATTGACAGCCTTAATAGCTAATGGCTAATAGATCCTCTCAGCAGCACAAAACATGGAGTTCACTTACAGAGCATGAAATGTGTGGATGGCATCTGCATAGGAGCTTTCTATCCTTTGCAAGCTGATCTGCAAGTCTAATAAAGCTATTCCACAGTTCAGCTCAATAGGACTAAGAAACGTATTCGCTGATGACACACAGTACTCTGTGAAATGGAAGTGGGGTGGAGATGAGGACGCTCTTTCTACATAGGCACTTACTGTGATAGTGTCATTTTGTTCTTTCAGGAGAATCATGGGATTGAAAAGATAAACTCATACCTATGAGTTCAGTGTGAAAATCACTCTCACATTAACGTTGCATTACTGCAATTACGCCTTGATTTTGAAAGACTCTTGTTTGTATTAGAAACTTAGAGAAGCACACAGGCAGAGATGATAGACTGCTAAACAAGGACATCTCAAACAATAAGGCAATAATACAAGAACGTGACTCATTTAGCTCATGATCTCAGGAACAGAAGTCTTACTAACAATTTAATGATGTCTAGATTCATTGTTCTTCCACCTTTAAGTAAAATCACCAGTTAATCTGCTTTTGCTGCGTGTTTCATGATCACGAAAATAAGGGTCTCATTACACTACACTATTATTTCATCTTTTAAAAAGTGGCTCACTGAAACAGATGGCTGTGAGAGTTTTAATTGGTGTGAGAGCTGTAGTAACCTCGCCTCTTACTCCTCTCTGCTCCTCTTCACATAACCGACCGCTCGAATGCTAATAAAACAACATTTCAGACCTTTGGGTTTGTCACATCAGAGTAAACAGCTGCTTGAGATTCCAGGAATCACTCCACCACGTCATCTCGAGAGCTGTAGAGAGGAGGTTCATGAATTCACTGCTATTGACTAGCACGATGGTAATATAATGCTGAACTGACAGCAACATGTGTGAGCTCTGATGACGATGGGGTCCGTTTTGAGGTTCTCAAGGTCACCATCACCATCAGAGACACCATCACCACAGTGCTGTTCAATTCTGGATTGTGATTAGTTGTCAGGTGGTGATTAATTCTTTATAACAGCGGCTCTGACAGTAGCGCAGGTATATATTAATACGCTCATTCTAAAATGTTATCGTTCACAGAGATACCTGCTGACCTGCACCACAGAACGCAGCTTAAAATAGACTTTTCTCATAATGACATATTTCAGGCTTAATGAAAAATGTTATAACCATGAAAGTCTAAACCTACTAATTTTCCTGGAAGAAAATGGTGGAAGAAAACCACGAACAAACACCATATGTATAAATATATATATATATATACACGTATATGCACCAACCTGTGTATAATGAAGTGTATACAGTTCTGAAAACTGATATATCTTTCTCCGTTACAAGTTTTTTAATCAGAAGTAAAGTTCTAGCATTTGAAGCTGAAAAGAGAGAAAACTTAAAGCATTTTCATTCTCAGTGACCCAGAGGGAGAACCTGGAGGAGCTTCTCCAGCACGTGGACATGCCCAGGACTACATGGCAATCCAACAGTGCTTTCAATCAGCATTTTGAGAGTTCCTGAGGCTAACGCTAGCTCAGACTCTTACACTTCGCTGGCCTCTTAACAATGTGGAAGGATTCAACAGATAGATTGTGTGTTTGATGCTGCCTCTCTGCAGGCGTGAGTGCCAGTGAACGTGGTGAGTGATGTGTTTTATCTGCTTCCGTGTAGAAAGCGTGTAATCGTACGTGCACACACAGTATGCTTCAGCTGTCAGGTGCTGATAGAATGATCTACATATCGTCATAATGAATTCTTTTCAAAACGCTAATTATGTGCTGGAGTGATCTCTGCTCTCGTTTCTGGGCTCTGAAACTGAAACTGCTTGTTTGATGCCGAGTGACGGCTGTATCGTTTAGTACAGTAGCATGGGGAACGCCGAATAGTGCAGAACCACAGACTGGGATTTTATTATGTACTCCTCCATCATTAGCATTAGTCAAACAAACAGCCCCTTCTTTTGTCTAACTTCCCAGTCCGCAGCTGACAAAGTTTGTCTCATTTATCTCGTCTCAGAGCTTTGAGACTAGAGAGATGGCTGGTTTCCTCCACTGTGAGGCCATCACTATAATGTGAGAAACATTGTGTCATTCCAGAAACCCTGTGGCCTGGTGGGTGTATTTTTATTTAACCCTCGAAGATCTGGGGCTATTTATAGAAGTAATCTTTCTGATCTCACAGTAACTCTGGATGGACTTTCTGTTTCATCATGTGCAGCAGTAAAACACCTTGGAGTGATTATTGACTCCAGTCTATCATTTGATGCTCATGTAGATAATATTACTAGGATAGTCTTCTTTCATCTCAGAAATATTTCTAAGATAAGAAATATATTGTCACTACATGATGCAGAAATATTAGTTCATGCTTTCGTCACCTCTAGACTAGATTACTGTAATGTCTTACTGTCTGGATGTTCCAGTAGGAACATAAACAAACTCCAGTTAGTCCAGAATGCAGCTGCTAGAGTCCTAACTAGAACCAGAAGATACGACCACATCACCCCGATCTTATCCACACTGCATTGGCTCCCAGTGAAATCTCACATTGATTATAAAATACTATTATTAACCTATAAAGCACTAAACGGACTCGCGCCACAGTACATGAGAGAACTTTTGGTTTTCTATGATCCGCCACGCCTACTTAGATCAAAAGATGCAGGCTATTTGTTGGTACCTGGAATAGTGAAGGCTACAGCAGGGGGAAGAGCTTTCTCTTATAGAGCCCCACAGTTATGGAACAGTCTTCCGGTTAGTGTTCGGGACTCAGACACAGTCTCAGTGTTTAAGTCTAGGCTTAAAACGTGTTTGTTTACTCAAGATTTTTGTGAATAGTTTTTTTCTTAGGTAAAGGAGCAGATCTAGAGGATCACAGGTACAGAGTGTTGTGGTGAACTGGGATGTTTGGATGCTGTCACTCCCCCACTTTCACACTTTTTTGTTGATGTGGAGCGGCTGGGTGTTTATATCCCAGGGAGCCCTCGTGTGTGTTCCCTTCTGGTTCTCACTTTTAGTTATGCTGTAATAGCTAGTTTTTGGACCTCAATTCATATGAACAGTTATGCTATGATGGCTTTAGGATCACAATAAGTACAAACAATTTTGCACTCAAGTTTCCATCAGTGAACAGTGGAGAAGTTCAACAAAACAGACTTCATGTAAAAAAAAAAAACCCTCCTCCATTTCAAAGAGATATGTGGTGGGTTTTTCAGCAGAGATAAAGCTGTGACTGTTGTACTGTAGGTTCAAGCGTTTCATGTGACTGTAAAATATAAAATAATGAGAAAAATGTCAATAGTATTTTACTGATTAAAAGATTCAGATGTACTGACTTAAAAAACTCTAAAGATGAACATTCTGAAAAATGAAAATAATTTTTTTCTGGCTTTTTTATACTTCAAATTGCACAAATGAATAACTAATAATAAATTGTGTATATTGTGTATAACCTGTGTATTTTTACTGGCAATAAATAGATAAATAGATAGAGAGATAGATAGATAGATAGATAGATAGGTTTGGGTTTCCAAAAGATCATGATTTTGTATTAAAACAAACACAATACAACAAACATAACTTTTCAGATTTTATCGAGACGCGTCACAAATCAGTTCCAAATCTCAGCTCCGACTCATCACAAGTAAACCAACAGAACAAAACCATGTGATCAGAAACCTGCAGCTGAATCACACAGAAATGTCGCATTAATCATCACTCAACAAACAGATATACACACACAAGATGAAAATGCACTAATACGGAGATACGGAGATGGAAATTTAACCCATTCATCTGATTTATGACTCAAACCTGGTGCTGTGATTGTTGAAGGAACTGAAACAGAATGCGTGGTTGGTCAAAAGATCCGGTTTGAAAGCTGTGAGCTGTTTATAGTGCAACAAACTTCTACAGTAAATATTGATACCAAAATAAATACAGCTAGAAAATCTTTATTGGTTTAAAATCCAAACAAAATTTAATCCAAACCTTGAATCCTGTTCCTGTTGAAACCATGGATCTCTTTACCAGGAACAATTCAACACAATTCTCTACGCCAGATAATTCCTAAATTACTAAACAATATAAAAGACAATCTGCTGCCAGTCACTGAGTTCCCCTCACGCTATTTACACAAACTGTATGAAACTCTGGATTAAAAAATGTGACGCACAATACGACAATATATTATCGATGTTTCAATCCAAACTTAGAGTAAAAGTAGAAATAAAATAAAATTATTAAAGGATTATTATTATTAAATCAGTTTATTATAAAGTACCTGTATATATATATATATATATATATATCATGATGCATGTTGTGTATCGCAGAAATTGTGAGTGATATTCATAATCATGTATTTGTTCACGTAATCTGTTTAAGTGTTAATGTTTGGTTGGCTAGCAGTTTTTTATTTATATCCTGATTGTCTACACATCATTCAGCAGAGTAAATATGTTTACTAACTGCATTAACACGTGAAGTGATAAACGTTTCTGTCATATGAGCTGTTTTCTGATGGCGATGGCTTACTGTGATCCCGCTGGTCAGAAGGTGACAGCTTATTTGTAACATGGACCTCTGCTGGAGTTATTAAAGAGGTCCGCTTACAGTTTGGCAGTGCGATGTGAGAGGTCCAGGTGTTCACGCAGTCAGAGTCCAAAATGACGGACTGGTGGCCTTCAGACAGGCGTCTGTTCCTCCTGTTCCTCCTCACCGGCGTGGTCAGGTTTGGACACGGCTTCATCAGGGCTGGCCAGCTCCTACACTCTCCACTGTGTCAGTTAACACACACACACACACGCGCACACACTGTCTCGGTGTTAATGAGGATTATAACACAACACAACAGAAGCTTCAGCTCGGAAGCAGAGCGCTGTGGGCATGATGGACCTGCTGATGAGGAATTACAGCTCTGAAGTTCGTTTAGGGAGTTTATAGAGCTGTCACAGTGATTATGAGCTTCAGCAGAGTTGTAGGACATGCAGGAATTTGGACACGCCCACTGAGTTCTGGATCGTGATTGGTCAGAATGTGTTGATTAGTTTTCTATAACAGCAGGTCTGACAGTAGTGCAGGTTTATATTAACGCGCTCGTTCTAACACGTTATGGTTTCTATAGTAACAGCTCGTTCACATGGACGTGCACACGTGTGACATGATGACGTTTTATGTGATGTCGAATCTTTCCCCCGTGAGGTCCACTTCACAGTTTGATATGCACCGAATGCCATCGTATTACAGTTTCACTCGAATGCTCTGTATGTCACGTTCTGCACCAGCGCGTTTTAACCACGCCCTCCTCTTCTACTGTGCTCCTGGAATAGGATCGAGATGGAATAAATAATGTTGTGCTTTTCACAACATGTGATTAGACCAGGATCATGAAATGTCTCCTCTCCTCTGCAAACACAATCAGGCTAGCACGTGGCGTGGTACGCTAACGCAGGTATTTTTAAGGCTAGGAAATTTACAGCCTAAAAACTATCTGCATTGTGAAAGCACCCACAATTAGAGTCCCGCAGTACTACGTGACTTGGATTGTTTTTGCAGAGAAGAGGAGGAGTTAGGTTTATTTCATAACGAACTATAAATGGATCAAATGTTTGGCATGTTGTTCTTTGATAAATAACAAATTGCAATTGACAGCAAATCGCTGTGAGATGAGACTAATTAAAACACTTGGGGATGTGCTGTTATTGGAAAATCATCAACTTTGGAGTGTTTTTCTTATTTTTTCTTATAACAGCATGACATGGAATGTTTTATTCAGTATTTGTTGTCCAGATTTTCATGGGATGATGATTGTGTATGTGTGTGGTGAGTACATGTCTATGAATAAAATCCCCTGCACATAAAGCAAAAGCAGACCTGAGATGCGTGTAGAGAAGGATGCTACATGCGACTCAGGCCAGATGGTGCACTATAAAGATAGCGGTAAATTAGCATTTCACACCTCCGACCTCCTCCCGGGGGAGGCGTTAAACCTGCGTCTCCTCAGCACCTGCTTACTTTCTCCATCCTCTACAGAAAGGACACGTATTCTTGTTTAGATATGTGTCATAATGTCTAATACACTCAGTCTGATCTGAGTCTGATACTCATTACATCATACATATCCATAAACTTCAGCACTAACGGCAGCAGTCGAGGTTAGTCTTTACAATCAAACAGCACAGCACACACACACACACACACACACACACACACACACACACACACACACACACACACACACACACACACACACACTTCACTCTGTGAATGGTGAAAGCTGTGGGTCTACAATAATGTGATGTGAGGTGTGTATCCAGCTGCAGGGCTGGAAAGTACCAAATTACAGACGCTCTCATTATAGTACTTAAGGCCTAAGAGTCACTATAATAGTACGTTTTTGAATATAATTAGATTATAGTACTTTTACCTGAAGTTTTTGTTTTAGAAATAAAATAATCAGCATTGCTACGTTTATTTTTCCATCACCGTTTAAAAAAAGACAACCTCTAATGCATTTAACCCCAGAAGACTGTGAGCCAGTTAAAAGACAGAATGATAAATGATAATGATGATGATGATGATATTCTAATTATATTCTGCAAACCAAAACCTGTGGAGAAATGGACATTTCACAGCTCAGTATCCAACCTGCGGTAACATGTACAGGTAAGCTGTTCACCAGCCGAGTCAGCTAATTAAATCTGCTGAGGTTTTAGAGAACACGCTCTGAAAAAAAGGTACCATTCCATACCTTAAAAGGTACAGTCGCTTGTCTGTGGCAGTACCGTTTAAGGGTACTTTTATTTGTAGGATCACACTTATAGTCTTACAGTTTGTAGCTATGGGGAAGGTATGTGTATGCGGGGATGCGCGGGCAGGTGAACAGGATGTGAAGGAGATAAGTGTGAAATAAGTGTGAAACGACTGATAAACGTTTCATTCCGGTTAATTAATGTCAAATCAAACAATTTATCGTAACACATTTTAAATAAAAGGGTCATTTTTGTTGACTCGTATGGAATAATTAAAATAATTGTACCGATAGTGTCGTTTTACAGTTTACCTACCTTTATTTCTGAGCGTGTATAAAAGCTCTTCATTCAGCTGAAGATGTTCAGTAGGGTTAGGGTTAGCACCTGTTGTGCTGCTACAGACTAGAGGATAATCTGCTTTGCTAGATAAGCTAGCTAGCAAACGTTACCTTTCGTTCTATGCTGTTGATAAAGGAGGTGGTGTTCATCACTGTGTTAGTTAACATGAGAAGAGAACAGAAAGTCGTTTGTAAAGTACTTACTGAAATAGTTTTTCTCCAGACTCTTTTACTCAACTCGGTGTGTTTTTACTCGTTACAACAGTCTAGCTTGCTGTAACATCTTGTTTGTTTGCACTGTGTGTGTTGTCTTTTTGTTGTAACATTCAGTGATAAATGGTCTGCACTTATATAGCGCGTTTTTAACCTTAGTGGTTCTACAAAGCGCTTTACACTGTGTCTCATTCACCCATTCACACACACACACTCACACACCAATGGTAGCAGAGCTGCCATGCAAGGTGCTAACTTGCCATCGGGAGCAACTTGGGGTTCAGCGTCTTGCCCAAGGACACTTCGGCATGTGGAGTCACGTGGAGTCATGTTGAGTCATGTCGAACCGTCAACCCTGAGATTAGTGGACGACCCGCTCTACCACCTGATCCACAGCCGCCCGCCCAGTGATAATAAAGTTCAATTTAACGGAATGGATTTGGAAGTGTTCAGATTCCCGCCGCATCTGTGTTCTGAAAGCAGAACGTTAATAAAGCTGGTTTTTGTGGAGATTTTACCGTCTGCTTAAAAGAAGAAGGTCAAAGCGAACGCAGTAATGTATAACAGCTAGGAGCCATCTTCTAACACTTTAATAGATGTTTTGAGAGTTTTCTCTTCTTGTTAATACAAAATAATGACTTTTCAGTATTCAGTATCAGATGTGTGTGTGTGTGTGTGTGTGTGTGTGTGTGTGTGAGCTGAGATGAGCAGGTGTTGTGTGGAGAATTACGATGGACACTCCACCTGGATGCTTTTATTGGCTATTGTTTTGAAGCTAATGAGTTATCTATTAGATAAGCAGACCTTCCTTGAGCTTATTATGACACAACGAAAGGACAGTAATGATGGTAATAATAATAATAATAATAATAATAATAATAATAATGTTGTATAAAAACCCTTTGGCTTTGTTGCAGTTGATAAAATTAATTTGGCTCTATAATTGATAATTAAAGCAGGATAAAGGGGAAGACAATAATAGAAGAGAAACCTGATGATATAAACACACTGCTGTTCTGTGTGTAGGTGCCAGATTAGTAATGACTGACAGGAGGGATATTGAAGCTGGAAGGCAGGGTTGAATTTAACTTCACCTTATTTGTAGTCTCATGTATCTGCTATATGCTTTAAAGACAGCAGTCTGTGCTCAGATGAAGTGCCTCGACCTTTCGCTGGGTGAGAGTTATGAAGCCTGAGTGAAAACAAATGGCAGGTGATTAGACCAACTCGTCAGCCATACGTCAGATGCCGGGGCGGGAAAGAGAGAAACACGCAGAAGAAATGAATTCTGGGTATCTGAGAACAATCTGATGGGTTTTTTTTTTTCCTTAGAAGTGGAAGGATAGGACAAACAAAAACAAAAAGAGCACAAATATGCAATATATACCTGTTTATTGTACAACCCTTGTTCCAAAAAAGTTGGGACACGGTGTAAAATGTAAATAAAAACAGAATGCAGTGATTTACAAATCTCATAAACCCATATTTTATTCACAATAGAATGTAGAAAACATATTAAATGATAAAACTGAGGAAATGTACCATTTGAAGAAAAAAAAAAAGATAATGTAGAATTTTATGGCAGCAACACGCCTCAACAAAAGGCTGGAAAAATAAGTGTTAGTAAACAGAAACAGCTGGAGGTTAACTGGAACTAAACAGGTGAGTAAGATGATTGGGTATAAAAAGAGGATCTTAGAGAGGCGGAGTCTTTCAGAAGTAAAACAATTTCAGAATAATGTTCCTCAACGTTAAATTGTGAAGACTATAAATATCTCATCATCTACAGTTTATGTTTAACCTATGGGTTTATGAGATTTGCAAATCATTGCATTCTGTTTGTTTTATTCTATTCCTATTTGATGTGTATTCTTTCCTATCTGTTTTTGTGTAATTGGGTTGCTGTAACGCGGGAATTTCCCCAGAGAGGGATCAATAAAGTTTCTCTTATCTTATCTTATCTTATCTTACGTAAATGGACTGACGCAAAGTGGAAAATTGTTCTGTGGTCAGACGAATAGAAATTTTAAATTCTTTTTGGACACCACGGACGCCGTGTCCTCTAAAGTAAAGAGGACTAAAGAGGAGAGGGACCGTCCGGCTTTTTATCAGCGCTCTGTTCAAAAGCCTTTGTGCATAAGTGCCTGTGGAATGCATTGAAAATTTTCAGCTGAAAATGGTTAAAAACAACAACAACAACAACAAAAATACATACTTTTTTAAACTTGTATTTGACTGAATAATAGATTATTACTATTATTGTTGTTATTCTTATTAACTTTTATAATGTTTTATTTTTTCTGTGTACTGCTTATTTTGTGTACAGAAGCTGCTTTTAAAGGCGCTTTATAAAATAAAGTTTATTATTATTAAACAGCACTTTGTTCATCTGAAAGAGAAAAATGTCTGAAAAGTTTGAAGTACAAAACAAAGATTAAATAATGAAGTGTAAATTGCAATTTTTTTAAATGATAATTAGAAACATGATTAAAAATGGGATTTTACACTAACCATCAGGCTCTTGGGGGGGGAAACTGTCGCTCGTCTCTTTTAGTTAAGACTTAGACACTAGAAATGTTTACACACACACACACACGCACACGCACACTTTATTATTAATTGCTGTATGTAACATAATTTTTTAGACTAGGGAGAAAGGAAGTGTGTGAATGTTTCTAGCATGTACATTGACTACATAAAAATATATACTGCATTTTTGAGGTCAGGTGGAGCTTCCAAAAGTTGCAAAACATTTAAAGACACATTAAATGAGAACTTTTTGAGGAGTCTGGTTTATTTCCAACAAATAAATATTGAATAGCTCTGATATGAAATCTGCTTGTCCCAGAGCCCGAGGTACTGATTGATCTCCTCCTCCTGTTGATCCACCTGTATAACTGGCTGTGTGAGTATAATTACGTTTCTTGTGGTTATTTTTTATTTTATTTTTTGGTCTCAGGTAAAATCTTACACGCAGACCATCTTAAGGTATGCAGGTTAGCAGGTTTATTCTTTGATTTGGCTTTTTTTCTTCTTTGCCTCAGCAGCATGCCATTGCGTAATGGTGCAATTATGGTGAACACAACGAGTCTCCAGCTCTGAGCTTGAAGGCTCTATTCAGAAGTGGTCATTAGTAAGGAGAGGATCCTTGGCCTCAGGGTCTGGACACAGAGGAACCCACTAACACACACTCTCCTCCTCACAGCACACAAGCCCAATTCTTCTAAGTGTTGTGTGCTGTTGCTAAGCAACCCCAAGACTAACATCAGATGCCTGATACGTGAGAGAAAAAACCAAGTGGATGTTTATGAGCTTCAGGAGGATGGGGATTAGGAGGAAGATCCCAGGTTTGGAGTAGAAGCCATTCATTGACAGTGTAGCAAGGTTTATTTTAGAGTCTCAGAGAAGCCTCGCTAACATCACACATCTTAATCTGTAGAGTGTTCTTGATGAATTTTCTATAACAGCAGCTCTGACTGTAGTGCAGCTGTTTATATTAATGCACTTGCTCTAATACGTCATTTTCTCTGTAAGGAGATGTTTATTTAACATTTATGGAAGGAGTCTCCAGTGTCAGCTCTTTGTAACTACAGTCAGAGGTTAAGCCTAAGTCTAAAAACATTAAAGTTGTTTTTGTTGGACATCTTCAGGACAGAGAGGTTTACACTTTCTCCATAACATGACATGCTGCATTTTTTTGTCTTTAAGAGAGAGAGAAAAAGGAGAGGGCGAGCGAGCGACTGTGTATAATCGTTATATAAACATGATATTATAATGTAAACAAAAACAGGAACCAAAATCATGAGGAGCAAACAGATATCAGCCACTTATTGTGAATATTTGTTGATTAGATGCAGTAAAACGCTTTGGGTAAGACTTTGTATGCAGCTCATATTCAATTAAATATGCTCATAATTCTGTGTAAGCTGGTAATGATTCATTGCATGCATTTTATGATCTTTAATAATGCTTCATAAAGCTAGCATCTTAATGGGTTTAAATAGCTTTCTTGATAGCATAATTTTGTTGTCAGTATTGATTATAATACCATGTGCTGCACTGCAGAACTTGTCAACTAGGAGTGTAAATCTAAATCTCCTAGGCTATGACACGATACGAATTCGATTCTTAAGGCAATGATTCGATACGTGTCTGTCCAAATCATCAGACTTTGTAATTGACAGAAGACGAAAATAATCCTAGATTCTTATTTAACACAGTAACAAAGCCAATTAGCAATATAATTGAATTGATTGAAGATAATCTTTGGTGCAGATCAACAGCACCTGTGCTGAAGTTTTATAAGAATAACCGATTTAACGTAACGTAACGAGTCCAACCCCGCTGTTACTGCTTCACCTCTATATGAAAAAATGCTTGGTTATTAAATCTCTCTTTCCTGAAGTCATACCTCTCTCTGTCAGAAGGTCTCTTTGTTTTATTACAGAGGAACTGGAGTTGCCGTGGTAACCAGCCTGTGACTGGACCACAAGGCCTAATTCTCTGAACTAATTACAAAAGCAGTGACATTTGCTAATCCTTCTAAAGGTCTGTGATACGGACAGCCGGACGCACTGCAGACTCACTAGGGGGAGCTGGAGGGTCACATACCATGCACAGGAATGAGGGCGGGAGGAAGAAAGGAAGGAAGGAAGACCCCCCCACCCACCAACCCTCACTATATATGTAGCTACCATGGCAACTGTTAAAATGGCAACCAGTAAATATATGGAATTTTGTTTTCTAATTTGATGAGGGACATCCACGACCATCCATCTGAAAATATGATGCAGTTGGGGTTTTTAATTCAGAATAAAGAACTACAGAGACAAACTATGCTCTAAAAGCACAAAAACACTTCTGTGTTTCTCAGAACTTTCAGATTTCAGATTACTTTCAGATTAACTTGTTTTATTGATTGTATTGGTGGGTGAATCCATTTGGAGTTCAGTCTGTCTGCATCTCAGTACTTTTCATCTGGACAGAGTTCGGTATGCTTGGTGAAGTGTGAATGCCGGTCTCGAGCCCATGAGTGGTCCAGATGGCTGGTTCTGTTGAGAACGGTGGTCTGGGGTTCACATCAACAGAACCATTGTGCGGTCTGCATCAAGTGTGCGAGCTATCTACATTCAGCACCACATACCAAGCAATGCGATAGGTTCAACATCTCACCTTACTTCCTGTTTCTACGTTCATGATGCTGGGGAAAGGGTTGTTATGGTTATTGATATATAAAAACAGACTTGTACAGGACTGGAGCTCTGTAATTAGCGCAGCGTTGTGGTGCGAGTGCTTGCACTGGAAATATTGTGAAAAATGCACGTCTTGCCCCGGCTTGCATGGCTAAAAATCTTATAGGAGATCTGTCTGCGGGTTTTTCAGCATGATGACATGCAGAGCATCCAAAAAGAGATCCCAGAATCCATCCTGAGTGTGGACTCAAGTATTCAATCAAGTGTGAAAATTCACCTCTCAATCATGTCTTACTGCTTCCATGTTTCCCAGAAACACTGTGGCCTTCAGCCAATTTGTTTCGTCATGTGCATCCATGGTTATAACTGGGATTTCCATCTGCCAGACATAAATACAGTGTTGCTTGAAAGTTTGTGAACCCTTTAGAAATGTCTATATTTCTTCGTGAATATGACCTAAAACATCATCAGATTTTCACACAAGTCCTAAAAGTAGATTAAGAAAACCAGATTAAACAAATGAAACAAAAATATTATACTTAATCATTTATTTATTGAGGGAAATGATCCAATATTACATATCTGTGAGGGTAAAAGTATGTGAACGTCTAGGATTAGCAGTTAATCTGAAGGTGAAATTAGAGTCAGGTTTTTAAAGAACAGGGGTCTATCAGAGTCTGATCTTCACAACACATGTCTGTGGAAGTGTATCATGGCACGAACAAAGGAGATTTCTGAGGACCTCAGAAAAAGAGTTGTTGAAGCTCATCAGGCTGGAAAAGGTCACAAATCCATTTTTAAAGAGTTTGGACTCCACCAATCCACACTCAGACAGATTGTGTACAAATGGAGGAAATTCAACACCATCGTTCCCCTCCCCTGGAGTAGAGACCAACCAACATGTGTTGTGAAGATCAGACTCTGACAGATCTCTGTTCTTTAAATAAAACAGTCATCCCGTTGATTGAAAACACCTGATTTCACCTTCAGATTAACTGCTAATCCTAGAGGTGCACATACTTTTGACACTCACAGATGTGTAATATTGGATCATTTTCCTCAATAAATAAATGACCAGTGTAATATTTTTGTCTCGTTTGTTTAATTGGGTTCTTTTTATCTACTTCTAACACTCGTATGAAAATCTGACGTTTTAGGTAATATTAATGCAGATATATAGAAAATTCTAAAGGGTTCACAAACTTTCAGGCAGCACTGTAATGAACACTAGATAAATATTTCACATTTGGTTGAAGTGGAAAAGGTTAAACACAATCATTTTCGAGCCTTTTTGTTTGGTGTTTGCTCTTTATTATCAATTTCAGAACCTTCACCTGAATGCACCTGACCATTTGCACTGTGCACTTTTCAGGAACTTGTTTAATATTTGCGAAAAGTTTTCAAGGGTATGAAAGTGGTACAGTGGGTAGCGTTGTCTCCTCACAGCTCCAGGGATCCTGGTTCGATGCTGAGCTCAGGTCTGAGCTTGGGGTCTGTGTGGAGTTTCAAACGGTTTCCTCCCACTCGAGGGAAGGTGGCCAGATTCAATCCCAGGAGCATTGGGCACGAGCCAGGAATACATCTCGGATGGGAGTCAGTGCACACACTCAGTCACATCCAAGCTGTGATTTAGAGTTGCCAGTCCACTGTCATGTATTTGTGAGGTGAGAGGACCCGGAGAACCTGGAGTAAACCTACACAAACACGGGGAGAACATGTGAAACTCCACACAGACAGTGAGCTTGAGCTCAGGATTGAACTGGAAACCACTGAATCCCAGCTGGTGTCCATCCAGGACAGCATTCTTGGGATAGACTCTGGATCCACCGCCACCCTGACCCGGATAAAGTGCTTACTCAAGTCAAATGAAAAAAGGAAAGAAAGACATTGAAATGGAGCACACTGGTAGATGTGTTTCCACATCAGTAGATAGGGATAGATTTGTTTTTAGGGAAGTGTTGAGTTTTCAGATGAAGATGATCAGAAACAGTTTGAATGATACTAAACTTCTTAACCATAACCATAAAAACAACTTTACTTGAACAAAAACACTTTCTTTTTATATAGTGTATTTATCACTCCGGAGTACACTGCAAAAATAAATAATACAGGGAAGCTGAGAGAAAGCTGAGAGAACAGTCCCAGAGTGATTACACGAGCGAGGGATGAGCGCTTAGTGATCTTCCTCACACAAGGCTGGTGTCTGGTCTGAGGTTGTGTAAAGATGAATCAGGGTTTCAGCATCTTTTAACCCGAATATGGGTTAGAAAGATGCTGAAATGTTACGGAGCTGAGGAAAAGAACATTTAGTGACCAGCCGAAAGACGATTAAATAAGGAGAGGATCTAACAGGAGCACCATCGATGGCAGAGGTTTGGACACATCATCATAAATGAAACCCGGTTCTTTCATAATTTTAAACCTGATTGCATGATGTTGTATGAGGAAGATTAGTAAGACTGAGTGTTATCTGCACTGTTATCTTCTTTCTCTCTGTTAAGCTGTATGTGTACTGCTGATGCTTCTCTCACCCTCCAGACCAGATCCATCCTGATACTACTTCTGCACCCGTCACTCACTGCAGTTATGGATGGTTCCACATGGATACCCTAAAGATGTACACGTCCCAAACCCAGTTTATTCCCAGTGGCTATAGATAATCTCAGTGGAATCTGTAGCTGCTGAACATCCTGTAAACCCACTCAGTACTACTTTCCTCTTCTACGCCTGTATACTCTAATGATTTATAATCCCACTATCGGGTGTTAAATAGAAGAGGACAGCTTCCTTTTTGACTCGAGGTTTCTTCCTCATGTCATGTCAAGTATTCGCTTCTGGCTTGTTCAATAGAGAGTTAATCCCTACATCCAGATATCTGTAAAGCTGCTCTGTGACAATATCTGTACAAATGCAGCTGAATTGAAGAGTTGCACATGTTGCTGACCACGGAGGGGAGATTACGTGCTGAAGACAGGAGGTCTGAGGACTGAACTTTGACGGACACATTCTGCAATAGAGGAAGAACAGCATGATAAGAGCCTGAAATACCAAGAGAAAAGAGAAGAGTAGTGTATCAGGCTTAGCTTTAAAGACAAATCAGAACGATAAGGCCACCAGAGTCAGCAGAGAAAATCATTACTAACTGTAGTTACAGGTAAAACAAGTGAATTCTCCGAGGCAGGAGAAAGAGCAACAGTTCACATTGATTTTAATTTGTTTTGACACACAAAGCTGCAGCATTCGGCTGTCAGTTATGCGGAGGTGAATTTGCATATTTGCTATTTTTTTTTGCTTTGTTTTGAGAGATATAAAAACTGTTTAATGTTTAATATTTAATTTAATTGAATAATCCCAGTTCGAGAGCTACCAGAAATGTCTAAGGTAGAAACTGTAGGGTGTATACAATGTCACTTTTTTTCACTTAATGTTAGCTAAGTGAAACACACCCTGGTGCAGGATCTCGACTGTGATGTGCCTCTGACACGGCCGGTGTGGAATTAAACGCTTTTTAAACTGGAACCGAACGAGGTCTCAGTGGGACACATCACATGATGCTCCACGTGATGGTTTGAATTGACCTCGAGCCTGAAAACCCGCCTGAAAAGCTTCACAGAGCTTGTTAGTGTTGATGTAATTCTGTAATTACGCATCAAAGATTTTTTTTCAGAAGTCTGGATGAAAATGCGAGATTAGTCGAGCTCTATTATTAGCCTGTTGAGTGGGATCAAAGCCGGGATGCTTGGGAATGAGTGTAAATGCGGTGGTTTTAAAGACCTGCGAATTGAGACAGACTCGAGGGATCTCACTGTCCTGTTTGAGTGCTTTGTCCCTGAGTGCTAGCAGGTGTGTGAACAGGTTTGTTTTGGATTTTTAAGGTCTATAAAAGCGTGTGCTGAGAGCTCCAGCACACCTACGCTTCCGTATGGAGCTTATTACCCAAAGCAGCGTGAACACAGCCACCCGGAGCCGAGAGCTTTATCTCAACAATTAGTGAGAGGAATTACAGTAATACTGACTGACTTTACGATGGTCTCACTGTTACAACACTTCAGGGAAATAAAGAATATACAGATAATTGGAGTTTTATTCTGCAGGAGCAATCATTTAGTTTATGAAATTTAGCATTGTTTCAAGTGCCAAACGAACGCTAT
The DNA here is from genome assembly GCF_023375685.1 of Ictalurus furcatus. Lineage (NCBI taxonomy): Eukaryota > Metazoa > Chordata > Actinopteri > Siluriformes > Ictaluridae > Ictalurus > Ictalurus furcatus. The sequence goes on from NC_071267.1 coordinate 44,830, forward strand.
TTTCCTTCTATCATTCTATTGTGCATGTGTGTGTGTGTGTGTGTTGGCCTGGGAAAACTGGGAAGAGATTTACTACTTTATATAGCTCTGGAAACTGAAATAAATCAGTGTCCTTTAGCGTAGATGGTTCTCAATCAGACGTAACGCTCTAGTATTTTAAACTGAAAAAATAGAGAATATTGAAAGATTTCATTGCAGTTCCACCGAAAGCCGCGGCTCCTCCCTGTACATTTCTATCCTCATCTACTGCGGGATGAACAACATCACTGGTGAATTGTGCAGAACGACAAGTTTACAACAGGAAATGATTCTCAGCTTCATCCACATCAGTCTGTCTCATCACCTGAGGTAAAAGTCACTCGCGGCTTTTAAACACGAGCCTCATCGTCGTCCCTTCACTCCACTGATCTCAACTCTTTTTATCCGCTCATTTAAACGTTATAAAACGGCGTGGTCTGTACAGAGTGTACAAGCGCTCTTCTCTGTTCTGACGACGATGTGACGGAGCAGGAGAACGGCGGACATTTTGACAGCCGCTATCTGATTACAAACTGAACCGATTAGGATTCTTTCTGTTTCACTACGGCACGTAGATCTACACCAACCTGATCAAAGCGTGACGTCACTGTGTGAGGAAATCCCTCTTAGCTAGCGAGGTTTTAGACGTGTCTTCATTTTAGACTGACTGAGTCCCGAACACTAATTGGAAGACTGCTCTTTAACTGTGGGGCTTTGTAAGAGAAAGCTCTTCCCCCTGCTGTAGCTTTCACTATTCCAGGTACCAACAAATAGCCTGCACCTCTTGATCGAAGCGTGACGTTCACTGTGTGAGAAATTCCCATTTAGCAAGCAAGGTTTTAGACGTCTTTTCATTTTAGACTGACTGGCTCCTTACACAACATGATCTTTACTGGAAGATGCCAGGGCAAGGTTAGAGATTAGCTTAAATACTGACATTATCAAAGTTAAATATATTTTTATAATATGTATTGAACTTGTGGAAAGGCACTATATAAGTGAAACTTATTATATTCGATCTAAACTCAGTAGCTATCCAGTGTTCAGCCCTGCATGTCACTGGGTTGGTCAGAATCCTGGTAAGAGTTCACAGACAGCGTTTTCACCGTCTCAGAATTAAAACTGACCTTTACATTTTTCCAGACAGCTGAATGAACAGAGGAGGAAGACAGGATTTCATTTGGATGCAATTATAATATAAATGTGGCAGGTCGACCTGAGCGAGGGCTTTGAGCTGGCCTTGCTTTCTAATTCATCCTGACTGCATGAGAAGACTATGACTAGAGTTTTAGCATCACCACAGATGTGTGCTGACTCTACTTCAGAATCCACTCCATCTTTTTAAAAACACAATGCTCTGTGTTTACACCGTGACGCTTCCTGAGTGCTGATGGTTTCGTGAGTTCGCTTGGTTCAATCTCTTCGCCATCAATAATTTAGGGTGTTTTTTAAAAATAGTGTTTCACTTTCACACTCGCCCTTCAACAGTTTGAAAAGACGTCTGCGGTCTGAATATACGCATTTAAAGTAACTCTATCACCAGCTGGTCATTAGATGATGGATTAAAACATGTGCAAATCGGACCATCTCTAATTCAAAACACGCACAAATACTGACCCTGAAAGTGAGTCACCCAGATCAATGTATAATTAATTCCTTATAGATGCACAATTCAAAAGAAAAAGGAAAGAAAAGTTGCATGTTTTTTATTATTATTTTATTTGTGGCAGCAGCAGTATCTCAGAATTGTGGATTATTATCTCAAAAGTTTGATGTTTTTCCCCTCAAGTTGTTTATTGTTTGTTAAGGTATTGCCCATAAATCAACAAGTCCACAGATATTTTGTTCAAAGCAAAACATTTCAAACATCAACTGTACATCATCCCACCCCTCCCTCTCTCAGCACACCCCTCACCCCTCCTTACACCATCCCACCCCTCCCTCTCCCAGCACACCCCTCCTTACCCAATACCACCCCTCCTTACTCCATCCCACCCCTCCTCTCCCTGCATACTCCTCCTTACCCAATACCACCCCTCCTTACTCCATCCCACCCCTCCTCTCCCTGCATACTCCTCCTTACCCAATCCCACCCCTCCCTCTCCCAGCACACCCCTCCTTACCCAATACCACCCCTCCTTACTCCATCCCACCCCTCCTCTCCCTGCATACTCCTCCTTACCCAATACCACCCCTCCTTACTCCATCCCACCCCTCCCTCTCCCTGCATACTCCTCCTTACCCTATTCCACCCCTCCTCACCCCATCCCACCTCTCCCTCTCCCAGCACACCCCTCCTTACTCCATCCCACCCCTCCCTCTCCCTGCACACTCCTCCTTACCCAATCCCACCCCTCCTCACCCCATCCCACCTCTCCCTCTCTCAGCACACCCGTGAATGGGTGTGTCTATAAAATGACTGACAGGAGGCATAAAGCAGTTTTGCAAACAGGTTTTCTCAACCACGTAATAAACTTGGGCATGGCTTAAACCATAATTTTTTTTTATAATTTCTACACATTTTCCAGGTTATTAATAAGCAAAATAATCTACTATGCATCTTATGTTACATTTTCTAACCTTATCTAAATTGGTCTAGCATTTACATATTAATTAAAACACATGATCTTTTGCTCCCACATATCAGCCCCCCGAATACACATTATTCCTCTTCAGGGTCTGATGTAGAGAAAATAAAGAGTCCTTTTCAATCCGATCTACTGTAGGATAAACTAATGAGCTAGCTTTCTAGAGCGGTAACTGCCCAGTGGTGATAGTTAACACAGATGTAGTACACCACCCTGCCCTGATAAGTCAAAATAAAGACACAACATGGTCAGAATTTAAAGTAAAGTCAGAATTCAATCAGAAGAAGAACATTTTTTAAATATTTTGAAGATTTTTGAGAAATGTCAAGACTAAGCTCTCATTAATGAGAGAAAGGTTCAAATATGATAATGCTGAGATAAATGCTGGATATAGATCCAATTTCCTCAATATGAATTCAAACCTTTGAGAAAATAAATCAGATTCTGATATAAATATATTTTATGTGACGTCCAAAATGTCACAAAAGTCAAAGGTTTTGAGATATAATGTCTAAAATGTGAGATAAAAAACAGAGATAAGATAATATTGGCACATATTCTACAAAGACCTAGTGAAAATTGGCTTCCATATGAATTCTGTCTCTTTGTAAGAGGTTTTATTATATTTTTAATGGGTAAAAAGATGCACATTTCACATTTATATTGTGCTGCTCATTAGAGTAACTTCAGTTCTATTAGACAGTCTGTACTGTTCAGCGTTATTCAATCTCCTGCAAGGACCAAATCACAAGAAACACACGTGTATTCATCCAATCCTCATCCTGTCATACCAAAGCCAGTTTCAGAGGAAACCCCTATGAAGATGGGTTAAAAAGCAAACGTCTCACATAACAATCGTCTCACATAACACCCAGAAGAAGATTTTTTTTAAGGTCTTATGTTCAGGAGGTGTTTGTTTACTGATTGCTGTGTGTTTCAGATGGAAGTATAAAGCTTCTAATCAGCAAAGAAACCCATTTCTCTCTCTCTCTCTCGCTCTGTCTCACTCTCACGCACACACATACACACACACACACACAAATAATTTAATATTTTTATATAGGATTTATGGGGATTATGCTGGTTCTAAGTGTGTTAGTCAGAAAATGAAAGGCATGAAGACTCAGTCTCTCTATTATTATACAAGAGCATCTGTAGGGTCCTATAAGTGATCTCTACCTGCTGAGACAGGAAGGACTACTCCACTCAGAGAGAAAGAGGAGAGAGGCAGAGATAGATAGAGTGATCAACAGAGAGGACAAAGACTAAGAGAGTCTTTAGAGCTGCCTGCAAACTCCCAAGATGGCCCTAGGCATGAGAGAGACAAGAGACACAAGATGTGTGTGTGTGTGTGTGTGTGTGAGAGAGAAGAGATTAAAGAGATAAGATACCAGAGAACCAAAAGAGAGCCATGAGAGGAGGGAGAAGAAAGATGAGGAGAGAGGATCAGCATAATCTACATCCTGGTATAAAATCAAGTCCAAATTGAGTTACTAATGTGTAAAATGCAGAAGTTATTGACCCAGAGATAGGAGAGAAACCTGAAAACTATGTTTTTCAGCTACAGCAGCATTCGGACTAAAACACGAGTAAAAATGTGCCAGGAATAAAAGTGGAACACACAGGACATAAGCACAAAGTCAGAGAACGAGGAGAACATACATGATAGGCAGGATAACAGGATACAAGACTGCAAGAGACCTTACACACACACACACACACACACACACACACACACACACAGTAATGCTGGCAAGATGTCGCAACTATTCATTATAGAGAAAATGATGAAGAAGCTGTAAATGAGTTCAGTACTCAGAAGGTGAGGAGGTGTAGTGACTGCTGCGACAACAAGTGTAAAGACCAAAGGTTTATTATTATTTTCATTATATTAAACACTTCAGTAAAATATACTTCAATGGTTCAGCTCAACCACAAATATTTTATAATTTATATTGTTTATATGTTGGGGTTTCTGTGGTTAAATTCTGTTTCTCTCTCTCTCTCTGCCTGCTCATAGTTTTGTCTTAGCAATATTGGCACCTCTGGCAATGAACAATGAACTGAATCTTTTCTAGACATCAAGGCATCACCACGGTCGATCAGGCCGGCGAGAAAGATGCCAAAAACATGGTTTGCAACAGTTCACAGGTAAAATGAGAAAAAAAAAAAATAAATAAAAAATACAAACGGTGAAAAGAATCGAAAATGACTTCAAGCAAGAACTGAGCTGTCAAAGCTGCAGGATGAATAGGAGGGTTTTTTTGGCACAATTCAGGAATATAGCAGTGGCAAAATCCTCCATTTGTCACTCAGGGAGCATTCAGAGAGTCGGATGCACATGCAGAACTTCTTTATCGAAGACTACACAGGGAACAGGCTCAAGGAAACAGACTTAAGGAGCAAGCACGAGGAACCAGGATTATCAGTACTAAATAAACAAGAAATTAAACATTAAGAAAAATGATAAATAATCAAAAACATACCCCTCCTTACCCCATCCCACCCCTCCCTTTCTCTTCCAGCACACCCCTCCTTACCCCAGCACACCCCTGCCTCTCCCAGCATACCCCTCCTTACCCCATCCCCAAGTTAGAAAACCAGAACCTCAACCAGAACCTGACAGGAGTTAATGCTCCAGCAGCTAAGGAAGAAACATGGGGAACTTAAATAGAGCACTAACCAATCAGGGAAATATGAGTAAGTTTACACAGAAAATGGAGGGAGACAACAGAGGAAGAAGTTCTACACAGGGAACAGGGGTGCCCTCTAGTGGTCCAAGGTGGAATTGCCCCTGGCAATTCATCTTGTCTTCACAAGCAATTCCTCTTTTAGTAAGAAAAACCTTTCAGCAGCCCAGGAACTACAGTCACCTGGACTTTAGTTTAAACTAGAGACAAAACTCACTGCAAATCTGGTATGAGAACAAAAACACGAAGCATGTTACGGTCACCTCGGCACCTGTGGAGGACCTGTGGGAGAAAACCATGAGGAAGCTGTGTGCAGTGACTGTCGTAAAAATGCTGCAGTGTAATAAATAAAGACATGTTGAAGAGCCTCCTGGTGAAGTATTTATGAACACAAGCGTCCTGGTGAGTTTGTCCTCTCTGAAGCTTCAGCTAATCCTGGACACTTTTCTAATGTTCACTTTCTCTAACCTTTACTATTCTGATAGGGCAACAATACTCAAGTTCATAACCATTTTCCTAAAAACACAATGAACTTGCTGAGTCAACAAAACCATCCACTTTGTGTTTATACCAGTGTGTTTAAGAGCAGTATGTCAACTTCCATATATATATATATATATATATAATTTATATTTACATATGTTGAGCATAAAAGCCATTATTTTATGCTATAAAACTAATGATCTGACTGAATAAAGTGAACATTCATCACTAAGTAGTGAACTGAGAGGAACAGCTACTGGCCTCTGCATCCACAGGATAATCCTCTCATAAGTGAGGAGTAAAACATGACGGGGTGTGCTGTAAGAGGAAAATAATCCACGATGGTGGGGTCGGTATGATGTGTAATGCTAACCCTCACCCTAACTCTACCCTGAGTGTTTTGCTCTCTTGTGCACTTTCCACACTCGTCCTACTCTCCACATCTATAATCTATAACTGGATTTTGAGATTAAACCCTGTACATTTAGGGATTGGAGGAAAGGAGCACAGCCCATTTTAAAAGTGATTAGTGTGAAACTAAACCAAGTGTGCGCTCCAAGAACCGTAACACTTCCTTCTCACCTTCCTAATAACTCCTGAGCTGCAGCTCGAGGTGCTGTGTGGTGCCAAACAGACGAGTCTGTGAAAGCCACAGGCAAACTGTACAGAGTTTAGTGTGAAAAAAAAGAGTTTTCTCAGCTTCCCGAGAACAGACGAAAGCTGTAATAGCTTTTGCGAATCTTGGAGCATTTTCAGAATATTTTCGTGCAAAATGTTAATCTCATTGCAATTACCGCAGTTGCATGCAGCCTTTTGAAATCGCACTCATGAGTACCTTGTAGCTTTTCCCACCATTGTTCATCCCACGCTGCTTCTCTCTCAGACGGCTCTCCTGCATCTCATCCATTTTCCTGAGCCTGGAGTCCCTGAACAGCCAGCATCCAGCACTGCTTCAAATCCACACCAGTTAGCACCCAGGGCTAGGGCTGGGCGAGACTCCATCCCCTGGTCCAGGAAATTCTTCATCTGTGGCAGCACTCTGATGTGATAAAGAGGCAGGCAGCTCCAGCACTGAACAGGGGGGATCGTCGTCATCTAATGAGACAAAGAAGCAGTTTTATTAATATGGTTCAGCAGAAGAGAGAGAGAGAGAGAGAGAGAGAGAGAGAGAGAGAGAGATAAACAAGGCATCATCTATCAGTGAGGTGAGAGAAGGACTCTGCACACTCCTCTGATTAGCTTGCTGTAATTGGAGTCCTGTAAGCCACAGCAAATGAACAAATACCATGAAGTCAACAGGCCCAAGGTCATTATATATTGGTAATGAAACACAACTTGGTGATCGTATGCAGAAATGTGATGGCAACAACACCATCGTTAAAAGTCTGTCATGGCAGCTAAACCATGATGGATCATGTCCTAAATAATTATTTAGTGTAGACACTTGCATTGTTGCAGATATCCATGACAATTCACTCACTGCTTGTGATGTGTACTTAAGACCCTTCACTAAATCACTCTAAATTTAGATACTAATCTTTTGGCCCTTTCCCCCCCTTTTGCTTCCACTTTTTCTGGGAATCAGGGTGGCAACAGGCTGAGAAGGTCAGTTAAAAGACTTCTCTATGCCCAGCCAGAGATTCCACCATCTCCTAAGGGATCTCCAGATGTTACCAAGCTAAATGTTAGATATAAAGGTCCTGGGTCTCCATGTCCAGGTCCATGTTTCCAGTAGGGACATGCCTGATACAGCTCTTCTAGGAACCCACCAGGGGGCATTCTTGTAAAGTGCCTAAACCACCTCGACTGGCTCCTCTCACGTCATCAGACCAATGACTCTACTTTGAGGTTCTCACCCTATCACAAAGAGTAAGTCCAGATACCCTGTGCAGGAACCTCATTTCCACTGCCTGTACTTATGACCTTACTCTTTAGGTCAGCTCATGACTATCGATAAGGATTGGGATATAGATTGACTGTTAACCAGAGAACTTTGTATGTAAACAGATCTCCTGCTTCACCACCACAGACCGATACAGTTACTATAACACTGCTGCTGAGCTCCACCAGGGGTAAGTTCTCTCGCCTCATCTGAAGGGAGCATACCAGTGTTTTCCAGATAAGGAAAAATGGCCTTAGACTTGGTGGAGATGCTGATGCTGAGATTTCATCCACAGTGTTGTAGGTCCAGTTTGGTTGGAGCCAAGAGAACATCATCATCTGCATATATCGGAGCTGTTATATCTAGCCCCCATCCTGGACACCTCCTTAACCTCAGCTGCCTCTTGATGTCCTGTACGTGAAAACCACGGACAGGAGACACATCCTTAATGGAGTCCACAATACCCATGGCAGACTGTAGATTGGATTAAAGTACTCCAATGATTCCTAACAACATTAAACAGCTTCCCTGCTGTTCAGCAGCCTGGGCAGAACCCACACTATTCCCCCTGAATATTGTGACCTTAAACCTTAATTACTCAGAAGGAGCTCAATGTGGAAATGTATAGCGCATCATGATGATGTTTTAACAAAGCAGTAATCAGATGATTAAAGCAGAGTAGCATTTTATGAGCAATTTGCTGTAGAATATGAGACGCAAATCAAGAGAAAGCAACATCAAAAATTGGCTGTGAACATTCCTGTGTCCATCATAGCCTGCACGTGATCCACCACTCTCTTCTTGTCTTATGAATATTTCAAAGCAGATGAAGCTGAGAGGCCTCATGGGGAAGATAGCACCTGTATTAACGGCACCATCAGACAATTCATTGCAGGGAAAAGACCATTCCATTTCGTTCTCTACAACACGCGGGCTGTTTATTCATGCACAAATCATCTGAGCACAGAAAATTTACTGCAAACTCATGGGACATTCACAGAAGGCTGTCTGCTGCAGTCGCGATGTAATATTGCGGAGGACATGGAGGAGCACAGACGGAGGACACAAAAATATCCACAGACAGAGAAACAGTTTCAGGAATGATTCCGAAACATAATGTGATTGAAAGTAATTTACAAAACTCTCTGTGGAAAGGTTTGTGTCTTCTACGTTAATAACAACAGAAGATTGTCAAATCCACGCAGTGCATATTTAAAAATAAGGAGGGAAACCAGCTCAGGAACAGAACTAGGCAATAAAGTGATTTACACCACAGAGTTGCTGGATTCTGCATTGTGATTGGTCAGAAGGTGTTGATTATTTTCCTATAACTGCATGACAAGTGCAATGTTTCATTTCTTACCTAACCATCCTGCACTGTCTTTTCAGTCATGCTGAACTGTGAAAATGTAGTGACAGGTTTCTTACCTGTTTTGTTGTTGAAGAAGACCTGGGATGAGAAGAATGAGCAGGTGAAAGCTCCAGCGTGTATCTCATGGGTGAGCTATGATTAAAATTGTTAGTGGTTTTGTTTGAAAGTATGACTAGTGTGAAACCGTAGTTCATTTCCTCTCTTCATAGTGTCCTTGATGTTACACATGGTGTCTTAGGCTGACATTTTGGTGTTGTTTAGCACTCATAGCACGGGTCACATCAGTTCAGACGAGTGATGTGAGTCTCTGTGGCTGTCACAGAGTGACATAAACACCTTCTTCACACCTCTTTGGAACAAATTGTCTTCTCGCCCCATGCTCTCCAAATCTGTACCCGACTATCCTCAAAGGACTTTCCACATAAGTAGACGGCTGAGTTTTGACCTGAAAAATGATTCCTTAGTCACATCCTTATAAACGTTTTTTTTTCATCGTACACTTGTACCAGTGTGTATTCTTCACAGCACAGTAGCATGTGGCTCCACTGGGGTTTTGGTACCTGGTCTTTTGGGGCACCAGGTTAATGTACTGGTCTTGTTGGATCTGGTTACAGTAAAGCTTCCAGTAGACATCAGTACTAGTGACATGCTGGTAGGTAACGAGAACACAGGACGCTGGTGACTTTTTGAGAATGGGACTCTTTTTATTTCTATTTTCCTTGTGGTGCTTTTCACTGCTTTGGTTAGTAAACAAAAGAAAAGAGTTTCTGTTCATGGTCAAGTTCCTTGGAAACAAGGGCATCTACAGAATGTTCACTTGACCATTCATCACACACAGGTGACCCCATTCATTCATGATCACCTACTGTCTCCTCGACTCCTCCCCCCAATTCACCACTGGTGCTTGGCCACGCCCCCTTCTGACACATATACCTTTATGTAAACCTTAGAGCAAGGCTATTTGATATTTTTTACAGGTAAATGCTTTTGGTGCTAAGTTATGGATACTGCATGCTATATTTAATTGAATAACCCAATGAGTGCTGTGCAGTTATAGTAAAATAATCAGCAATGGGGTGGTGTAATGAAGCGGTTACTATACAAACGATAATGTGTTAGACAGCTGATTTACTGTTGCACTACTGTCAGAGCTGCTGTTATATAAACACTGAGATTAATCACATCTTCCTGAGTCATTCCTATAGAAACATTCTGCAATTTCTCCCTCTCTCTGTCTGTCTCCTTCTCTCTGTCTTCCTCTGTCTGTCTATCTCTCTCTGGCTGTCTTCCTCTCTCTGTCTCACTCTCTCTGTCTTCCTCTCTCTGTCTATCTCTCTCTGTCTGTCTTCCTCCCTCTCTCTGTCTGTCTCCCTCTCTCTGTCTGTCTCCTTCTCTCTGTCTTCCTCTTTCTGTCTATCTCTCTCTGACTGTCTTCCTCACTCTGTCTCTCCCTCTCTCTGTCTGTCTTCCTCTCTCTCTGTCTGTCTCCCTCTCTCTGTCTGTCTCCCGCTCTCTGTCTCTCTTGCTGTCTGTCTCCCTCTCTCTGTCTCTCTCTCTGTCTGTCCTCCTCTCTCTGTCTTCCTCTGGCTGTCTATCTCCCTCCTCTGTCTTCCTCTCTCTCTCTCTCTCTCTCTCTCTCTCGCTCTCTGTCTGTCTTCCTCTCTCTGTCTCTCCCTCTCTCTCTCTGTCTTCCTCTCTATATCTTTGTCTCCATCTCTCTCTGTCTCTCTCTCTCCATCTCTCTCTGTCTCTCCCTCTCTGTCTCTCTCTCTCTCTCTCTCTCTCCCCCCCCCCCCCTCTCCCTCTCAGAGTGTGCTTTTCTTGGAAGCATAACAAATTAAAGTGACCGATTGTGTTTTTCTATTTGCCTCTTTTTTCAATTAGTGGGAGACGCTGCGAAAAATCTCATTATGTAAGGGGACTGACGATAACAAAATTGTTACATTAAATACATTTATCAAATGGCCGGACTCAAACCAACCACAAAAGCATCATCACTCTATTTGCATATCTTCTTTATTGCTTTGAACGCTGCTCTACTCTTTCAAAGCTCCACAGTATCATAATAACATCCATCATGTTCAGTGAAACCAAAAGCTCAGGCGATGGCTGGCAATAAACATTCTGCTGCATGTGTATGCTAATTAAGGGAATATTAACCTGAAATTCAGATACAGACCCATTAGGAAGTGGAAATAGCAGACAGCTGGGTGGAGATACAGTATGTGTTCCTTGTGCCATGCTTCTTGCTCTCACACATACTTCTGCAGAACATCCTCAGATTGTTTCCAGAAACTTTCAGAAATGTAATAAATAAAGTATATGATGTGTCAGTGAAGCTGGTCTGATGATAAGTCTTGCTACAGATTCTCATTTAGACTGAGGTCTGGACTCTAACACATTCAGGTTCTTGGTGGTGAACCACTCCAGTGTAGCTTTGGCAGCATGCTCAGGGTCATAGTGCTGTTAGAAGGTGAAGCTCCGCCCCAGTACCACCACAGACTGGAACAGGTTTTCTTCTGGGATTGCTCAGTATTTAGCTCCATCCATCTCACCCTCAACTCTAACCAGTTTCCCAATCACACAGCATGATACTACCACCACCATGCTTCACAATGGGGATGAGGTTCTCGTGGACATTCTCCTCACAGTTCTGTTGCATTCTTTACATTTTTAAATGAAGGGTTTAACTCTGTGGGATGTTTAACATTGGAGACTTGGATGCTTGTTTTGATCACTCCTTGGTCTTCTCGATGCTGCATGTTTAGCTAGGTTCTCTAAGACACCCTGGGTTCTTTGAGTGATAGGAGTATTTTATATCGAGATTACGTGACATAATTACACTTATTCTTTAAGTCTCTTCTGATGGAAACTGGAACAGAACAAATTTATGGAGTTCAAAGTATCGGGGTGAAGACATATACAACTCCAACTTATGTTTTTTTATTTTATCAGTAATTTTCCTAAACTTTATTGACTTCCCCTGGCTTCACTGTGATGGAATATTTTGTATCACCAATTACGTCCATTTCACTATAAAACTTGGAAAAGGTCAAGTGGTGTGAATACTCGTGAGCTGCTTCGGCACTAAAGTATAACTAATATCCATCCATCCATCCATCTTCTATACCGCTTTATCCTTTTCAGGGTCACGGGGAACCTGGAGTCTATCCCAGGGAGCATGGGGCACAAGGCGGGGTACACCCTGGACAGGGTGCCAATCCATCGCAGGGCACAATCACATACACACTCACACACCCATTCATACACTATGGACACTTTAGACACGCCAATCAGCCTACCGTGCATGTGTTTGGACTGGGGGAGGAAACCGGAGTACCCGGAGGAAACCCCCGCAGCACGGGGAGAACATGCAAACTCCACACACACAGGACCACGGTGGGAATCGAACCCCCGACCCTGGAGGTGTGAGGCGAACGTGCTAACCACTAACCACTAACATAGACCTGTTTGTAAGAAGGAGTTTGAGAGGGTTGTATAAAAACCCAACACTATCAGACTACTCATATTATATATATATTTCCTCAGTAGTATTTAGGCCTATATTCACGGCCTATATATGGATCTAAATTTATACAGTTTGTGTGTGTATTTGAAATAAATCAGTGATTTTAACTTGGCAGCAGTCTGCATAAACAGTAACGCATCACAACTTATAAGATTTGAAGCTGCTCAATCAAGGTTTATATCGTTTAGTCTCCTTATGTGTAAATGTACACACTCAGGAGCATGAGTAGGATAGTTTTTCAGAATTGATGGCATTTATAATACCATTTATTTTGTATAAACTCTAAAATGGATTGATTTACGCATATTTCTGTTTGCATCCAGCGTAATAAACGAAGCCCATCTGTTGTTCAGATTAGGCGTTTACTCTGTACCGTAGTGTCTGATAGCGTGTCATGATGAACCTTACTGAGAAGCTTCAGATAAAACTTTCCCTTTATTACTGGTTAAAGCACGGATCACCGTGCCTGAGATAAACTATGTGTAGCCAGCGTGGTGCGTTTCTGATCTGTAATAACTCAGCAATTAGAGCTGTAGGAGCTAACTGCTGTCTCATACTCCCCCAAAAAGTGCCCTTAATATTTATTAGCGTTATGCTAATTAGCCTGGATTATGTTGGTGTTTTTTTCTTCTTCAGTTTTTGTAAATCAGTTTGCTTTGCTTCCTGTTTTAGATGTAATAAAATGTTATAACCACATCTTGAGCATTCTAGAAGAAAAACACAACAACTGAAAGTCATTTATGAAGCATTCAGGTGAGAAGACCTGCAGAACATCGATCTCATCTCAGCATTACCGAATCCTCTCCACAGCAGGACAGACCCAGCCCTGTCACGCTCAGAAAGATACGGCCATTTGTTCTCATAATAACATCACAGACTTTAGGGCAGGGGGTCAATAAAACATTTATCTGAGGAAGACGCATCGTGTCTGGCTAGTGTGTTTACTGTCTTAGCAGATCAGAGCTCATACGGAAATGAACTTGTTTATGCAAAGGTGCCAACATTGCTAACAAAAATTATTCTAACATGCAAGAGAGAGAGAGAAAAGTAGAAATATACCACGAAAAAGCCCAGCGCATGTCGGTGGATGATACAGGGTTTTTTTTGTTTTTGTTTTTAGATGTGTAATCTACAGGAAGAAAATACAGGGCAAAATGAATGAGTAGTCACTCCGAACATTTTTTTACTGACCAAATAAACCACAGACCCAGCTACTGTCTTTCTACTGGCTCACAAAACAGAGGCTTGTGAATTCACAGGTAATAAATAAACAAATTCATTGCTACCAGAAGCAAATGAGATCTTCCTCACCACGTCCTTTCCCCTTTGGTCAAGCTACTCTTTTGCCAGGTGAATTTCACTCAAAATCTGCAACAAAAAAAAGCAGAAAGTTCAGGTGTCTCCTGTATTGCCGGGGTGTAAATACTGACACCTCTGACAACCGTTATTCACACAAAGACTATGGAATGAACAAATACCAGGTTGAGTTCAGATGAAAACTTAAAAAATGCAAGCGAAAAGCACTCGCTAAGTGCTGGAACATTCGCACAGAAAGATTATGTAGAAAAATGGTGCACGTTTATGACAAAGGTGCTAAACATGCTTAAGCTAAGACAAAAAACAACAAAAAATGGAAATCAAAAAGTTATCAGCGTTTCACTTAAAAATCAGTTGTTTCATGGCTGATTGTGATATATGCTGATTAGTATTTATCAGTGTTAATACAGTGCCAGTGTCTGTGTTTTTTCATTTATAAATGTTATTTCCTTAGTGAACGAGTCTTTAATTAAATACACACCACTTCTGTTTATCGGCGAGGAAGCAGGCACTGATATTTACTTGTTAATGTTTGTCAGCTAAAATGATTTCGCTGGCAAACATGTCTGTTCCTCCATGTTAGCTCACATATTCTCATGTGTCAGCTGCTTCCTGCTGTCTGAGAGCAGGACGAGGACAGAGCTTCAGCACGTTCATGCAGTGTTCTCCAGAGATAAATCACAATATCTTTGTCCATCACTAAATTCCACACACTTTATCTCCGAACCCAGGGCCATGTGCACGGCCTACAGCTCACCGTCACCTTTACTGAGCGCAGTCGGAAATGATCATACACGTCTGCTCGACATCGTGATTTAAGCGTCCCTTCCGGTCATCTCGTCAGATCAAAGCGCCGACGATATTCGATTCCGTACATGCGACAGCGGCGTATTTCTATAATGTTCTGAAGCATGAGAGAGTAAAACGATCGTAAATGGCAATGAACTGTAATGATCACAATTTGAATGAAGTTGTAGTACAAATTAGCACAGCCTTATGGAGTGCAACTGAGGGCAAACATCAGAAATATATTGTGTATTACTTTCCCCAAACATCTACTTTATTCTTATCGAACAGCGTTGCTGTTGGAGAACGTAAGTCGCCCTTTAAACTGTGACGTGACAATAAATCTGAATCGAACAGAAGAAAGCAGCGCTGATGATTAGATGAACTCAGTCCACCACAAACTAATCACATATTCATGTCAATAAACCACTGAACCATGAGCAGAGCTCCGACAGCTTAGATTACTGCACTGAACTCAGTCGCACTCATCGTTATGCCATCACTGTGTCACTAATAATAATAATAATAATAATAATAATAGTGGTTAGCACGTTCGCCTCACACCTCCAGGGTTCTTGTGCGGAGTTTGCATGTTCTCCTCATGTTCTCCAGAGGGGTTTCCTCTGGTTTCCCCAGTTCAAAGACATTGGCATGTCCAAAGTGTGTGTAGTGTATGAATGTGTGTGTGATCATGTCCTGCGATGGATTGGCACCCCGTCCAGGGTGTATAGTCTCCAGGTTCCAAGTGGTATACAGGGTGGATGGATAATGTGTTTTATTTCTGTAGTCCACGTAGAGATTCATCTGTGAGGAGAATCAGTGTTGCTTACAGAAACATTGCTCTCGGACGTGCATACAGAAAAAAGCACCGCTACATGAGAGAGGAACCGAAAGGAAAGCTTCTCGATTGCACTGGAGCAATTTAGTACAGTTTAGAGACTATCAGTGCCATCGAGGATAATCAAGACATCCTGCCAAAAGACGAGGACGCATGCATAATACATGACAGCGTTACATATTCATGCCATTCTGTTTCCGGTAGGATCTCCAGTGCACTGTACAGAGTGTGTATCTACTGCTGCATGCTGGGAATTTCAATATGTTTTATACATATAGGAACTGTTATCTCATTTCTACTTTTTTGGTAGCTCAGTAATGATAGAGGGAATGCGAAAATATAAAGCTGACGCGAATTTAAATCCAAGCTGGCAGGTTTTGTGGTTTATTTCTTTCTTTTTTTCTGCTCTGACACACCTGATCCAAATTTTAAATTAGCTAATGAGTCATGATCCTCCAGGATTGCATTTCACACCATACACAGATCTAACAGTACTACAAATAAAAATAACCCATATCACAATTTTACAGATTTCCATCGATTGTTAATATATCGCTGGAGTCTATATGACTGATTTACTCATTACACAGTACAGCTTTTAGAGTCAATGTAAACTCTTACTTTATAGTATAAAGAATGGTATGCAGTTTGAGACAGAGGAGGGAACACTCCTTGAACACGAGTTAACATCCTCGTCACGATGATCAGATTAATGTGTACAAGGTCAGGGTGTGCGATGTGTACGGCTTTACGAGTTCTTTCAAATAACACAGTACTGATTCAAATTCTTCGCTACGTGTAAAGAAAACGTGTAAAGCAATGCTGCTTTCAAAATGATTAAATAAAGCATTTCTAAATGTCACGATGTTATTATTATAAACACGAGCAAACAGGGGAAATGAAATCAATCCCAGTGTTGCCTTTAAAACTGCGTCAGTTCGAATTAAAAACGCTCAAGCAACCAGCGTTAGACATATTGGACCACTTGAGACGGAATAACCCATTACTATCATAAATAATTTGTGAATGCTTGACAGTCCTGACTCTTTCCACCACAGCTGGATTTCTGCAACACCACTGGAATGGACCTGTGCCTGGCCTTGTGTGTTTAATGTACAAGTCCACCCTTCATTTAAGATGACTGACTAGGAGAAGCGAGTGCGAATTTGTTCAAAAATATTTTCATGATTAACATTAAACCGTGTGAGTCATTAAATTAGCATGGCTAAAATTTGAATTTAATTGTTGGTTTATAAAATATGCAAAAATTTAAAGTAGGCATAATACCAACAGTTTGGAATTTATATTACATAAATGTTAAAAGTATCTTTGCAAAAAGTAAAAGGGTAAAATGCCTAAATATTAGTTAGGGTTACTCCTAATTCCTAACACACATTAAACCTTCCTCAATAAAACATGGAGTCAAATGTACCCCAAAAATACTGCCTGTAGATCCGTGTATCTGGTGTCACCTCGAACAGCACGGGGTTCTTTCACAGTCGAGGTTCTCATGTCCTCATGTTGAGGTTCTTATGTCTCATGTCGAGGTTCTCATGTCCTCATATCGAAGTTCTCATGTCTCATTTCGATGTTCTCATGTCCTCTTGTCGATGTTCTCATGTCTCATTTCGATGTTCTCATGTCTCATGTCGATGTTCTCATGTCCTCTTGTCGATGTTCTCATGTCTCATTTCGATGTTCTCATGTCCTCTTGTCGATGTTCTCATGTCTCATGTCGATGTTTTCATGTCTCATGTCGATGTTCTCATGTCTCATTTCGATGTTCTCATGTCCTCTTGTCAAGGTTCTCATGTCTCATGTCGAGGTTCTCATGTCTCATGTCGAGGTTCTCATGTCTCAGGGAGTTTTTCCTCAGCATGTCACCTCTGGAGTATTCATTACGGATGTAAATCAATGGATTTCTGTAAAGCTGCTTTGTCACAATGCTGATTGTTAAAATGACTATAGAAATAATATTGTATTGAATTGTATTGAGCATGTGGACTTAAGAAAGTCAATTTTTTCTGAAATTTCTGGGGTTTAAGAATTAATTAATGAATTAATTGGACCTCTTTGCACAGACTCCTGAAGGTAGTCCACCTGTCTATACAGCACCAATGATTCGTGTAGTCAGTAAAATCAAAAAGAAGATTTGACCTCTTTGGAGCTGATGGATAGGTTCGCGTCGTTTGACCTGACAGTCAAAGGATCAGACGTACCTGATGCTTTCGCTCTACTGTCTCTGACGCACTGTCTGAGATGGAAACCATCATCAAGGTGTTTTAGGTGATTGAGGAGGTTTTTGGTCACGCTCACATCGGGGGAAAAAGATCTGCGTTGTGAATGTATTACACAGTGCTTCAGTTGCATTAAAACAATGAAATCTGCACTCACTGATCTGAGAGACGTCCAATAGCAACTGAGAGAGAGAGAGAGAGAGAGAGAGAGAGAGACACTTATCTAGGGCTACACAAGAAAATTATATTAAATTCACAATCCAGATTTGTTTCTCAATGCAGTTTGCTAAAAAAAAAAAGTGTTGTAAATTCTGTGTAATCAACAGATCACAGTTACTTTCCCAGCCTTTTGTTGTCCTGTCCTGTACATTTCCTCAGTTTTCTACGTTCTGCTGTGAATAACATATGGGTTTATGAGATTTGCAAATCATCGAGTTGTGTTTTTTTATTTACATTTTACACAGCGTCCCAACATTTTTTTTGGAATAGGGGTTCTATATAAACCTGGGTTAGAGCTGTCTGTTCTAGAAAATTCATCAACACCTTCTGACCAATCACAATCCGGGATTCTGCAGCGCTGTGGTGTAAATCTAATGTTACTGTTGTGTAGAAGAATTGTGAATTATGATCTCAACTGGAAACCAAAACAAAACTCTGATTTAATCATGAATTGTGCCGTCTTCAGCGGGATCTCATCTGCTCTGCGCTGATTGTGAAGGACACGCCGGTTTCTTTTCAGAATGAAGCCTAATGAATAGTTTCGGCACTGCCATGGCATCTGTCTGCTTCGTTCTCTGTTTGTGGTCAGCCATTTTGTGTAAATCGCGTTTTGTCTTTTCATACGTTCATTGTGAAACAGGATGTCGGCTGTTAGCGGGTTAAGAATACTTTTAGCGTTACCAAAATGTAAAATAAATCTGTTCTATTAAACACTCAAGGACAAACTCTGTCATGAATTTCAATAAACACTGCATTAGATGAAATTCCTCTGCTTGAAAGTATTCATTTGCAGCTGTACAGATGGCAGGGGATTATAATTTATCCACTTAACCCTGCTGCCCTGCTTTCCACTTTAACTTCACAGTTTTAATGAAAATTATTTTATATGATTTTTTTTTCAATAACATTGCCCACTTTAATATTAGAAATAATTCCACACAAAAATACAGTATAGGTTTTATTATGCGGACACGGTGCTGATGGCGTTCCTGTTTTTCGAATCCATTTGCCGACTTTTTTATTACGCTCTAGCTCCATCAACGGCAAAATGTACTGCAGGTTATTGTCACTTAATGGATGGATTTCCAAGTGGTGAACCAAAAAGGTTATTAGGACCTGGTTATGGCAAATCAAATGACTTACCCTTTGTGAAGTCCGAGACACACACACACAGCGTCTGTGTTCATTTGCGTGAAGTTTAGCTTCAGTGAACTTTTCCCACTAATCAGTGAGCCAGGTTTCATCGGTAGAGTTGAACTCAACGCTGAAATAAATAGCACGCAACGTGTCAAAGTTGCGTAACATTTTCAAAAGTGTATCCTCAAACTGCAGTTAATTTCAAATCTTTGCATCCTAGAAAAGGTCGCAGCTCAGTCAGTACTCACGTCGGAATAAAAAAATGTATATTTTCTATAGAGTCTGGATTCAGCCTCGGTGCCTTACAGAAACATAGCTGGTTAAAGTGGTAATAACTCTTCGCTACAGAATGGCACAGCTCACCAGCACTCACCAGCACTCATCACAGCTCACCAGCGCTCATCACAGCTCACCAGCACTCACCAGCGCTCACCACAGCTCACCAGCACTCATCACAGCTCACCAGCACTCACCACAGCTCACCAGCACTCACCACAGCTCACCAGCACTCACCAGCACTCATCACAGCTCACCAGCGCTCATCACAGCTCACCAGCACTCACCAGCGCTCACCACAGCTCACCAACACTCACCACAGCTCACCAACACTCACCAGTGCTCATCACAGCTCACCACGGCTCACCAGTGCTCACCAGCTCTCACCACAGCTCACCAGCACTCACCAGCACTCACCACAGCTCACCAGCATTCACCAGCAATCACCACAGCTCACCACAGCTCACCAGCGCTCACCAGCAATCACCACAGCTCACCAGCGCTCACCAGCACTCACCACAGCTCACCACAATTCACCAGCGCTCACCAGCAATCACCACAGCTCACCACAGCTCACCACAGCTCACCAGCGCTCACCAGCAATCACCACAGCTCACCAGCGCTCACCAGCACTCACCACAGCTCACCACAATTCACCAGCACTCACCAGCAATCACCACAGCTCACCACAGCTCACCAGCACTCACCAGCAATCACCACAGCTCACCAGCGCTCACCAGCAATCACCACAGCTCACCAGCAATCACCACAGCTCACCACAGCTCACCAGCTCTCACCAGCTCTCACCAGCGCTCACCAGCACTCATCACAGCTCACCAGCGCTCACCAGCAATCACCACAGCTCACCAGCAATCACCACAGCTCACCACAGCTCACCAGCTCTCACCAGCTCTCACCAGCGCTCACCAGCACTCATCACAGCTCACCAGCGCTCACCAGCAATCACCACAGCTCACCAGCAATCACCACAGCTCACCACAGCTCACCAGCTCTCACCAGCTCTCACCAGCGCTCACCAGCACTCATCACAGCTCACCAGCGCTCACCACAGCTCACCAGCACTCACCAGCGCTCACCACAGCTCACCAGCGCTCACCACAGCTCACCAGCACTCACTACAGCTCACCACAGCTCACCAGCGCTCATCACAGCTCACCAGCTCTCACCAGCAATCACCAGCACTCACCAGCACTCATCACAGCTCACCAGTGCTCACCAAAGCTCACCACAGCTCACCAGCGCTCATCACAGCTCACCACAGCTCACCAGCGCTCATCACAGCTCACCAGCGCTCACCAAAGCTCACCACAGCTCACCAGCGCTCATCACAGCTCACCAGCGCTCACCAAAGCTCACCACAGCTCACCAGCGCTCACCACAGATCACCAGCGCTCACCACAGCTCACCAGCGCTCACCACAGCTCACCAGCACTCTGCAATAAATCCATAAAGTTACTAACAAACAGGCGATATTTGTCTATTTCCAACTCTAATGAGATGTCATGTAAATATATTACTGATAACGTTTTTGACAGACAATATTACACAATAGACAATACAGGTAGAACACAGACTGAGTAATGAAGCTACACACATACTGGAAGCAACCGGAGGTGATGGTTTTGTTGTGATATGAATACCGTGTGAGGTGACAGGTCTTTACACTCTGGTAGGTAGCAGGTTAGATGGTGTGCAGTGCTCGTTATTCCAACGGGATGTAGAAGAGCTCATTAAAGCTGAGAGGGTCCGATAACGTTACCAAACAGCCGGTTCCCACTTAAAGAGCACGCTAATTAAGTTCTCGAGCCTATTAGGAATCTAGTTGGCAAGGTATCTTGCATTTTCTGAAGAAATTACATGCTGGAATAAATGATAGAAGTGGCAAGTTAATTTGGGGGGTGGATGTTATAATCAAGAATTTGTGTGTTCCCTGCTCATTTGGTCCCACTGTGAGCGCTGTGTAATTTTAGAAAAAGGTCACAATCCTGGCACTGATCCATCACTGATATTATTTGGATGGCTGGCTGAGTGAAGGCATAATCACGGCTCTCGTCTTTAGAAAGACGCTGATGCAGCTGAGCACGATTTCGTGACCGTTACAGGAAAGTCAGACGACTCTACTGCTAGGTACAAGGGCTCAGTGGGTCCACATTTTCAGCTCACCAGCGCTAATGTGCCATACGAGTAGAGACGAAGAAAAAAAGCTCTATCTGAAATTTCTTTCAGCAAAAATGTAGAAAAAACATAAAAAGGAAAAGAAATGAGAAGGATTGGAATTGAGGCTAAAACGCAGGGTGATTGAGTATATTTAGGAAGAGATGGCCAGTGATGGCATGAAACAGATAGATTTTATTGCCGATGACCGAGGGAGGGGAGGAGAGAGGGGTGGAGAGGAAATGAAATGGTGGCCTGAGGCTAGAGGACAGCGTGATTCAGCCGAAGCGATGGATGGCCTGATGAACACGATTAGGCTGGTGTGGTCTCCTGCACAGCGAGCAGATACGTCCCATAGCTCAGCCGCCGGGACCATCCATCTGCGTCTGCTTCCTTCACAACTGCCGAGAAGTTTACATGGACGAATACACGACACTATACTTATAACAATAGTTTTTATTTCTCTATACTTTATATAAAAAAAGTGTGTAGCAAACAGAAACAGAAAAGAAAAAGATTCGATCCTCTGTCGTGTTTTTTTTGTGCTTAATCATCACCCCTGATTCATTTCCATGAAGCAAGTTGTCACTTACGTTATAGCAGCTATAAACAGCCAGTCGTCCCCTCGGCAGCCCTCTCTCTATTCCCTCTCTTCACTGTTACTGACTGTTACAAACCTCTGACACTGGAGACTCCTTCCATAAACGTTCAGTATAAAACGTCTACTTACAGAAAACGTCACCATATCAGCGATTACACACGTTTTTGTTTTTTTTAATCTATTTATCAATCGCAGAGCGTTTGCTGTACACGTCCGAGTGAAGGCGCTGTTACTATAGAAACAATAACGTATTAACACGACCCTGTGATTCGCCTCGCAGCTGAAATGACACAAGGAAATTAATCAGCACCTTCTGACCTTCAGACTCCGGAACTGAGCAGCGCTGTGCTCGCTGATTCTCCAACAGGATATGACTGAAAACAGGAAATGCATTTGAGTGCATTAATATTATAAGTAGTTATTATTTACATTCAAAATGTAAAGTGTGTGGTCATAGTCATACACAGGGATATACTGTATAATATCTGTAGGTCTTGGGATGTAAAAATGACCCTGAAATGAATTGAGAATAAAGAATGGGAATTCTTTCCTATAAACTCTGCACTGAAAACTGCTCACCTAATGATATGTTTGTGTTTATATTCAAATGAGAGTTTATGCACTTTATAATGATCCTTTATTCTTCTCTGATCACCATTACTCATTTTCAATCTGTTTCTGTAGAAGAAAATGAATTATTGTTAATTTACGGTACATGCAGGCATTTTGTTCTGTCACGTTCACGTTCCTCTTATTTCAAAACTGATTAATTAACAAGAATAGAATGGGATTTCTGGTTGGTTTTTTTTATTATTTCTTTTCTGCAGGACTTGACTAACGCATATTCAGCCCTAATTCAGGTTAAAGTATTAGATGTGTTCTAAAGCTGTAATTAGCTCCATTCATTCAGTCATGCCTACATAATTACCCTTTAATCACGGAACTGTAAAAAGTTGATTTCTTTTGCCAGATTACTATATTAATAAAGAATCAAGCCTATGTTTATTACTCACAGTATGTTGATGACATCATTTTTACCCATTAGTCTTTCCATATCTGTACTATTTTTGTGCCAATTATGCACTTAACATTTCACCGTGCTCACATTTGTGCACCTCAAATTTTGTTTCCTAGTCAGAGATTTACAAAGAGTGTTACGAAACGGAGGTGAGGCAGAAGCAGGTGCAGATCAACGTCTTTATTTTCAAAACAGCAGTCAAAATACAGGACACACGGTCTACACTGGACAAGATTAACGAGATTAAACATAGAACTGAAGTCAAGGCATGGAACGAGAGCAGGACACAAAAATAAGACCGCTTAGCATGCGTAACGCATTCACCATTACATTCAGTTGTACGAATAATACTGCGCGAAGTACAACGTAACACGAGGGCTTTAAATAGCAAACACAATCAAGCTAGAACACAGACAGCTGGGGCAAATCACGACAGACCCTCGAACATCAACCAGTGCTTAAACAGGAGGATAACCAAAACCAAAACAAAGGCACATGTCCATATGCAACAGTTCCGTCTCGTGCACGCAGGCTCTCTCTACAGCCGCGCCACTGTGCCATCTGCCGGCGAGGGTGTAACAGAGAGATGCAACCTCAAAACTTTAAGGCCTGTTCACACCGGGACATTTTTTCAGCGTGTTAAATGGTCTGTTTACACCCGTTTGTGTGTTCAAACGTGACGCCCCATGTTAAAAACTGGCCGACCGATGAGATTCGTGCTTTTGTTCATGTTCCTGAAGTTATGTTCTGTTATCTATTAAGTGATGAAAAAAACTGACACTTTGAGGCAATAGACATAATCCAATTTTATTAAAGTTCACAGAGAAATTGTAAGTTAAGCGAAAAAAAAACCCAAGAAGAAATATATCCAATAAGCTGTTTTCAGAATGGGGAAATGATTGATGTCACACAAATGAACAGTATTTGTTTCATTGGTTCTCCAGATCATGATTCACATGGTCACACTGCCAAGCAACTTCTCCTTCTGGCGAGTTAAAGTAATCTTTGTACAGTTCTCGGACATTTTGTGTCTTTGCAAACAAGGTAAATACTGTCTCTCTTCTTCCTCTTCTTCTTCTTCTTCTTCTCAGTGATGAGTGGGGGTCAGAAACGGAAAGTTCTGCAGTGCCACCTTGTCTACCGGGGTGTTTCTGCTTTTCAATAAGCACCACGTTCAGTCAGTTAGTGAATCTGGACTTTAATTCAGCGTGTCGCTCGTGTTTAACGCATGGATGCGAACACAAATAAACTGCATCGAAAAACGTCCTGGTCTGAACAGCGACGTCCTGGTCTGAACAGCGATGTGTTACGGGTGATACAGTTCTCCATGGTGTGGTGCTGTTTTATGAAAATAATCAACAGCATGGTGGTGTGATAAAGCAGAAATACTGTTATGACCCCAAGCTGATTATTTTCAGCACGTCCCTCAGGGTTTTCTTTATTACTCTGGGCTTTTTTTACACACTCGCTCTCTGGAAGAGAGCGAGTGTGTAAAAAAAGGTATAATTTTTGGACAGTATTGTACTAGTGCTCTTTAAAAACAGAGGATAGTTTGTATTAAAATCTAGACACTTTTGTGCTATTGTATATAAAATGGGCACAGTTTGGTCCATGTCGTGTAAAAAACTCAAATGGTTGGGCTGTGTGGTATAAAACGGGGCAGTGCTATTATACACACAGTGGGGCGTCTCCGTTTCTCTGTAATTCAGAAGGACCTTGTTTTCCCTCTATTTCTCACTAGAACCTCAGCGGAGGAAGTTAACAAGCAAAGAACTCCCTTTGTGATGCTTTACTCGATGTGAAGGAATATTCTGGAGCTGGAACGAAGCAGAAATATTAGCTGATTAGATAAGTAAAAGTGAAAAAGACAGTGAAATAGCTTACAATGAGGAAAGAAAAGTGTGTCGCAGGCTGGGAAGAGGTATGTACACGGGCCGCTTGCTGAATTTCTGCTTTGGATTATTGAGACACCAACTAAAAGCATCTAAATGAACGAATGGATATATTTAAAGACAAATGTTTACTGACATCCAGTATAACGGCACATTAACATTTTATTTGCTTCTGTCAAGAGCTGAGTGAGTTGGAGCCTCTGCAGAGCGTTCTTAAAGGCCCTCGATCACGTTTCCTACCAGATAAATCTATAACAAAAGCCACAACGCATATAGACCAGTGTAAACCTGAGGGTGAGGGTTTTGTGTTGTCTTAGAGAATAAAAAATGCCTGTTAGGTTTGAAAATGCAGGGCCACGCTCAGCACCAAATCTCAGGATCGCACACAGCCTCGGGCAAAGAGCGAGTTTTCAATATTTAATTGTTGCACTGAACCATAATCCACTTTAAAATAGTGCGAGAGAGAGGGTGTTGTACCACAGGTCATTTATTTTACACGAGCTGAAGGAGTGCTGCCTTCTCAGATGTGCGGTTTTGTTTCATAGCCTTAATTAAAGAGAAAACAATCGCAGTCTGTACACCGACATTTCCCTCGGAAAGTAATTCAATCTTTAGCGCCAAAAACTCACAGCACAGCTTTATATTAACGCACTCGTTCTAATACGATATCGTTTCTACAGTAACAGCTCCTTCACAGGGACATGTACAGTTTCATTTTGACATTTATTTCACATTTATGGAAGGAGTCTCCAGTGCCAATCAAAAGTAAAGGTGTACGTTTTATGTTTTTTGGACGTTCCACAACATTAAAACTAACTATCGATGGATAAAAAGCATGATGTGTCATTCTTTAATAAATAAAACAGTACAATTGCTGGCAAATTGATAGCTGATATAAAAGGAATAATGCAAAGAGATGCAAAGAGAAGTTACTGTTACTACGACAAAGTCCCCACGTGTTTTATTTCACTTACTAACAGTTAAATATGTCTTTATTTCTGAACGATGAATTACATTTGATCCATTTATAGAGTGCATTAATAGAAACCTAGGAGTTTGCAACCTTGCAGTTGCACTACTGTGAGAGATAATGAGTTATAGATAATGATAGATAATTAATCAACACCTTCTGACTTAGCAGAATCCAGAAGCACTGTGATGCTTCCATCAAATTTGTCCAGAATCTACAGACGAACAGAGAGCAGATGCGGTGGATCTGTGAGAGTGTTGGAGACGGATGCAAGCGCGAGTGCAAGTGTAGCGTTTTTAATATTTAACAGACAAACAAAAGTCAAAAACAAGATTCATAACCCCAGCAGGCAGCACACTGAAACTGAAGCTCAGCAGCGAAACGAAGAAGAAGGATCACAGCTTTAACAGAGACACTAATCAAGACAGAAAACACGTGAGTGTATTCTGTACCCTGGGGTGATGGGAAATGAAGTCCGAGGCGGCCACATTGTGAGGTTGTGATGAACCTCAGGAGGTTCTCAGATGATAAATCCGGTGCTGACGTGACACACGTTTACATAAAGATTTGAAGCAAGAAGGAGAGAGAGAGTGAATACCAAACTAACTACATTTTAAAGTTTAAACACAATAATAATAATAATAATACTTTGCTGCCAGTGTGTGTTTTCCTCCTGCTTCTGTAAAGAACGTAATTGGTATGGTTTATTTAATTTATTGCAGTCGATTTAGTAATTGTTTATGCGGCAGCACATGATTATTTTAATCATTAAAGCTGCATGCTATACATGATCTAATCATTTATATCCCCAGACATGAAAGCTCTAAATAATAAAGTAATTAAACTCCCAATTAAGGGGAATAAGGAAGGAGTGATTGCCGAGCGATGGCGGTTTGTGAAGTGTGTGGACAGTGCAGAAGGACGGTGTTCAGGGAGACATGTTTATAGGGGTTTATAAATGTTAGATCTGTCAGGGTCTAGGGCTTTATAAATCCTGAATCTCTCCTGCTGTGATGGAATTCTTGATTCTGACCAGCTGCCATGGAGAGGTTTTAGATTACAGGGCTGTGATCAGGATTTTAGTGAGGTCCACACTGCAGAAACACGTCACGTTTAATCTTCCTTATGTGAACACTTCTTTTGATTTCAGCCTCCAAAATTAGGAAGTTTCATAAGATCATGAAAGCTTATTTCAGGAGTTTTATTTCATATTTCTTTTTAAATGGGCTTCATATTAAAAGGAGCACACGGTCATTTGCAGAAATGTACCATTTAGTTCTGTTATAATAGTTATTGGAACCGAGCTTTCTATCTGCTTCAAATTAAAAGACATGTTATTATTGTTATTATTATTATTATTATTATTATTATTATTATTATTGCTTATAGATTTTTCAAAAGTGTCACAGGGAACTGATTCCATATTAAAGCACAAACAAGTCACTGAACTTCGTGTGGGTCGGACATCTGTCAGACATCTCGGTCTGGTTGAGGGAACACCACCTTAAGCTCAACCTGGCAAAATCTGAGCTTCTCGTGATCCCAGCCTGTGCCTCAATCAGCCACAACCTCACTGTACAGCTCGGCTCAACCACACTCAAGCCAACCAGGACGGCCAGGAACCTTGGGATAATTCTTGATGACAGCTTGACCTTTACAGACCACACCTCAACAACTGCATGGTCCTGTAGGTTCATCCTGTACAACATCAAGAAAATCAGACCCTACCTCACCAAACAGGCTACACAGATACTAGTCCAGGCTCTTGTCATCTCAAAACTGGACTACTGCAACTCACTACTCTCGGGCCTCCCAGCCAGCTCCATCAAACCCCTTCAGATGATTCAGAATGCTGCAGCGCGCCTCGTCTTCAACCAGCCCAAGAGAACCCATGTCACACCCCTCTTCATCTCCCTCCACTGGCTTCCTGTAGCTGCCTGCATCAAATTCAAGGCCTTGATGCTCACCTACAAGACCTTGTCTGGAACAGCGCCCTCCTACCTCAACTCTCTCCTGAAGGCTTACGTTCCCACATGCAATCTGCGATCGATTAACGACCGACGCTTAGTAGTGCCTACTCAGTGTGGCTCAAGATCCCTTTCCAGAACCTTCACACTAACTGTTCCTCAGTGGTGGAATGAACTTCCAACCTCAATCTGGACCGCAGAATCTCTCACCATCTTCAAAAAACAGCTAAAGACCCACCTCTTCCGTGAGCACTTAACTAACCTATAAAATGCCAACCCCACATTATCCTAATATAAAATAAATAAATAATCATAAAAAAATTACTCTGCACTTACACTTCTACTCTGCCACTTTGCTTCTCTAGACCTCGATTAAACATCTTGTACAGTGACACTACTTGTACTGTTCTCTGCTTGATAGATCACTTTGCTTGTATTTTCTCAGTTGCAAGTCACTTTGGATAAAAGCGTCTGTTAAATGAATAAATGTAAATGTAAATGAATCACATTTCAATGAATCATACGGATGAGGCCACAGAAAAGCCTCTCTTAAGTTAAAAAGTACAACATATTCTTTAACAAGTAAAAATTCCTTAGTGTTTGCCAACTGGTGTGGTATAAAGGAAAAAAGCTCTGACACCATCATCACGCCACCCTGATGTGGGTTGCTTTCCTTATTATTACTCAGATCTAGCACACCCATTAAAGTCACAGAAATGACTTGACTTTTATTAAGGATGCAGAAATGGACATAAACCACCGTAAAGTTAAACACGCTCAATAAGCGCCTTTTCCTGGTCAGGGTGGAGGTGGATCCGGAGTCTATAACAGGAACACGTGATGGGACTACACACTGAACAGGACGGAACAGTCCATCGCAGGGATTCATGTGGTGCTGCTTTCAAGTTTGTCCGAAATAAGGCAGCTGATATTTTTTATGTGAAAATCCTCTCTAAAATGGTTCCTCCATGTGAAGCTGCTGAAAAATCCACGGATCGGGAGCAGGTCACTGGTTCTCACTACCTTCTACTGGGTGTGTTCACCGTGTCAGGAGTGTGAGACTCGAATATGGAGGATTTCACCCCTACCTCACATTCAGCTTGTTAACGCCTTGCTAATTAACCAATGAGTTGTATCAAGTGCCTCAAACGAGATCTTCTGCTAAAGTCAGCAGTACTGTGTTCCTCAAGGACAGGAGTGTGACATATTTAATCCATGCCACAGAGCAGCACATATCCAAAGTGCCTTCGGAGTTAAGCCGGATTTACGCTAGACGATTTTTGGCTTTATGCCTGATGTTGTTGTCACAGACAGAAATCACACGCTGTAAAAGAATTTGTTGGTTGCAACGATGTTCTGTCTAACTTCTGATTCAAATCTGTGAATGTTAACGCTGCTATGACGCTCATCTCCAGGTTCTCTGTGTAGAATAGGCGGAAAATGTATAGATGGAAAAAAAATGCATGGATGGAAGAACACGACATTGGTTAAGAAGGTTTAAGAAATGAGACCTCTTGACCTGTGGTGTATAGTTATGTAGAAAAAGATTCTGAAGGAACCAACAATTATCTTCTTCTCTGTGTGAAGAGGACAAGAATATGTTTCTATCTCTTTCTCTCTCTCTCTCTCTGAAAATGCCACTCATCTGCTCTCCATCCACATAGAGGAGACTCGGAGACACTGTGATTCCATAAATCCCACGTTCAGCTCTGACACCTACACCATTTCTCCTCACCTGCTCTAGCCATCAATCACTTTTAATGAACGGAGGTTTTCCACGTGTGACATAAGAACCATGCTATCGTTCCATAGTTTAGAAACCAGCAAGAGTCCTTCAGATCTCTAAATATTACACCACAGTGCTGTTTAATTCTCGGTGTTGATTCATATTTGTGCTCATTCTAAAACGTTTCAGTTTCCATAGTAACAGCTCATTCAGCGGCACTTGGACGGTGGACGCTCCACGTGCTATAACGGGTGAAAAACGTGTAATTGTTGGTATTTTGCGACAAAGCTGTAAAAGTTTTGTTCATCTTCTTCATCTTGAAGGAAAGACTGCAGTTACAGCTGCTATAATGCAAGTAAATTGTTTCGCAGATGTTCCACAACATCAAATGCCGCTATAAATGGATAAAAAGTATGACGAATCATTCTTTAATATATATAATATATATTATATTAATATATATTTATATAATATATTATAATATATTTTAATATATTATATTAATATTTTAACATTATATTATTTTAATATATTATATTAATATATTTTTTAAATCAGTGGAATATCAGAATACTATCCTGCTAAGATAGTGCAGATTTGTTCATGTAGCTGAGAAGCAGCGACTCCGACAGACCTAATCTTCTCCTAAATAAGAATTAGCATCAAATGTCAACAGTTAATATATGCATATAAATGCTAATTACCTGTATATGTAAATTCTAGTTCCATATACAAATGACTATCTGGTGTCTTGCTCCAGGCTCCAGGTGGTGCGTTTCCTGTCTTCCACAAACTCCTAGAAAGAGGAAAAGACCTCCTCTTGGAACCGGAGAGCAGTCCGAGACTTGTACGTCATCTTCAGATAAAGAAACACCACTTCAGCAGGTAAAAAAGTGTGATTATGGAAGCAGAGCAGTAAGATCTGTTTGTTCTAGCGGTTCCTTACGATGTGTACTGTAGATCAAAGCTAGGAAGCTCTTTATCCACTGAAGAGGCTCAGTACAGAATAATGACCAGAGTGCATTTCATTTGTGGATTGTGGTGAATGCATTAAATGACAGGCTCTGTAGTAAGTAATAATATTGTACACTAACATTATTCATTTTAGGGCCGAGAACAAAAAAAAACACTAATGATTGTGAAGAAGTTAGAAAAACAACAGTCTCTTTGTGGTGAAAATGAAAAGCTATCATGTTTAAATATTTTAACTATCATGAGACTTCTGACTGAAGCGATACACGAGGAATTCCAGGAACTGAGGCTCAGCTTGGAATTCAGCCGAGAACAGACAGACTCTCTCACTAAAGAAAATCATTTTTTAAAAGCAATCCGTTCTACTCAACACACACACAACTCAACTCACCTCTGCAAAACCATGAAAGAAAACACTTTGGACTTGCAAACACGCAGCATGAGGGACAATTTAGTCTTCACAGGCATCTGGGAACAACTTATGATAAAACAACTTAAATTACCATCCGAAACTATCGCCAGAGTGCACCGTATCAGATCTCAAAATAACAACAATCGACGATCATCGCAAAATTCAAACACTATAAAGAAAAAGAGCTGCTTCAGAGGCAAGGCAGACGACTTAAAGGCATTAGGGTTAGGGTCGGTAGCAACACTGATTAATATTAGGGTTAGGGTCGGGTAGCAACACTGATTAATATTAGGGTTAGGGTCGGGTAGCAACACTGATTAATATTAGGGTTAGGGTCGGGTAGCAACACTGATTAATATTAGGGTTAGGGTCGGGTAGCAACACTGATTAATATTAGGGTTAGGGTCGGGTAGCAACACTGATTAATATTAGGGTTAGGGTCGGGTAGCAACACTGATTAATATTAAACCTAGTGAAATGCATATAAATATTAAGTAAAATTTATTTATTAAAAAAAAAAAATCTTCCTCTCTGTCTCTTTCCCTGCTTCAGGACCCCAGTTGGCCGTTCGCTGGGGATTAGTTGTGGGTGGGTGTGGTGTGGGGTGTGGGGCTTGTGACCTCCCGCTATCGTCCCCCGCACTCTTTCACCCTGGATTTCTTGCCTTTGGTTAAAATCCATTAAAAAAAAAACTTTTTAAAACACACACACACACACACACACACACACACACACACACTCACACACACACACTCACTCACACACACTCACACACACACATAAACACACACACACATAAACACACACACACACACACACAATCACACACACACACGCACGCACACACTCACTCACACACACACACGCAAACACTCACTCACTCACACACACTCACTCACATAAACACACACACATGCATGCAAAGAAATGCTGTAGATCAACGATGTCTTAAAAAATAAGGAAATTAAATGTTTCCACATTAAAAAAAATACTATGAAGAGCAGTAAACAGTACTACTACTGCTATTATTCCTCAACAGTGGGCATTTATGGGAATAATAAAAAGGCTGGATGAGGCAGATCAAAATCATTGAATAATTTACTGTCTTGTGAGTTGCTGAATTGTCGTAGAAGCCGGTTCAGTGGCTCCGTCTCCTAGAACAAGAAGGGTGCGCTCCTTTACTGCATCATTGCAGCAGGAACAGAAGCATGTACAAGGCTCAGCGGCTGAGAACGAGACGAGGGAACACTTTACTGCTTCGAAGCACAGAGCAATTTATTAACGAATGAAAACGTCATGCTTCTTATCCATTTGCGAATGCAACTATATTAAATTATTGCAGCCATCAACAGTCGTCCCCTCACCAGTGCACCGTCCCTGTGAACGAGCTGTTACTACAGAAGCGATGACGAATTAGAACGAGCGCATTAAGACACGTAAACCTGCACTGCGGTTATAGAAAACTAATCAACACTTTCTGACCAATCACAATCCAGAATGGAAGAGTATGAGTCTGAGCAGGAAAGCTTTATTCCCTGCTATTTAGTGTCTATGGGTTTTATTGGCGCTTAGTGTGGATGTCATGGACACGGTGTTGCCATGGTTACAGCAAGCGCAGTGCTCAGGCTTGCTTAGTACTCACGTCAGGAAGCAGCACACACACACACACACACACACACACACGCGCACACACACACACACACACACACACACGCACACACGCTGTCCATCCACCCCGCAGCTCGCCTTGCTCTGCTTTCCTGGGAGGACAGGACGGAGGTGAAGTGCTCACACATGCAGAGGTGTAATTTGGTATAAAAGTGATGGTCCTGTTTTTATTTTCACATGGAGGATGGACCATACATCCACACACCTTCTGAATATATATATATATCTTACTGCTGCTACTAAAGGCCTGGGATAAATCAATTCTCCCGTATTTGAACACTTCTGAATTAAAACCATTCTCGTTCCTGACATCACCTTCAACATGTTCTCATTTTTTAAAAATTCCATCCTGGAGCTTCTGGTATCTGTCCCCCCCGCCCCCATATCAATTTCGGACTGTCATATTTGCCACTACTGATGCTTGCTGTGTCTTATCCGCTGTGTGTATGTCGTCCATTTGTTATTATTGATGTGATTGTGATTGGTCGTCAGGTGTTGATTCATTTCCTCTGTCAGTAGCGCGGGTTTATATTAATGCGCTCATTCTAATACATTATACCTTTACATTAACATTTACGGTATTTATCCAGAGCGATGTACATTTATTTCTTTTATACATCTGGGCAGTTGAGTTGAGGGTTAAGGGCCTCGCTCAAGGGCCCGACAGTGGCAGCTTGGCGGTGCTGGGGTTCGACCTCACGACCTTCCGATCAGTTGCCTAATGTCTTAACCACTGCCAACTATACCTTATCGTTTTTGGAGTAAGAAGTTAACCTATAAAAAAAAGTGTAATCATTGAGATGGTGAAGTTTTCTGTAAGGAGATGTTTATTTAAAATTTGTGGAAGGAGTCTCCAGTGTCAAAGGTAAAAGTGTAACTGTAAGTTGTTGTTTTTTCTTTCTCAGTAACATGACAAGCTGCGTTTTTTGACTCCAAGAGAGAGAATAAAGTGAGGACAGGAACTGACTTCACAGGCTTCCACAACATTAAATCTAACAGTTGTACTCACTGGGAAATTGCGGTGGTATTGGGTCACATCTCTCACGCCATTGTTGATTATTTTCCTCTAACAGAATGCGCATAGCACATGCAAAAGTCTCCTTTATTGTTCTCTGAAACTACGCTGCACCCAGTGAACGTCCATTAACTGTGTACACGCAAATTATATACACTAATATGATGACTTTTAGTCGCCTAGCCAGAAAACCCCACAGGCTTTTCATGATGCTAACATTACATAGACAAGTGATGATGCTTTAATTAATACACAATTCATGAATATGTATAGCAAGTTATGCTATAAAAAATGACATATTTCTCTGACTGTGTATGTGTGTATGTGTGTGTGTGCCTGGTTAACTATACCAGTCACAGTAAATACTGCTGAGCGTATGCTGGCACAAATGTGTCAGACTGAGGGGTTGATTTTCCTAACACAGTAATCCTGAAGTAGTGACTAAAAGGTAATCTAATAATTGTTATCATTGTTCTGACTGTAAAGACTAGAATTATTCCAGCTGCAGGTCACTGAACCATGGCCATGCTTTCATTACGCCTGGCCGTGCTAATTATCATGCTCTTTTAATTAGGTCCACTGTGTATTCCTGTTTTTTTTTTTTTTTTTTGGGGGGGGGGTGGTGGCATTTTTTTGTTTTGTTTAAATGTTAACTATTCATGTACAATTAGTCTGTGGTACAATGTTTAATAATGAACTGAAGTCAAACCAAATGTGCTTTACTTACTTTTTATTTGCATTTGAGGTCATTAAAAACCGTAGCCAGATTCAGCCAAAAGGTCATTTCTAATTTGTCACCTACCGGCTCCCAAAGCACAATCTGCATTAAAAGAAATTACATTTATATTATATTGTACATCATTTAAAACCCATTATGGCACTGTTGTCTAGAGTTACAAACCCCAGTGCTCATTACACTATGGTTTTGCTACCGCGCAAGTGTTTCCTAGACTTGACTCTAGATTTATTGGCATCTTTCAAGAGAAAGTCTATTGTATAAAATAAACTGTTAGTGTTATACCCGAGTGTCGAGAGCCCCACATGAATTTATGGAGATACTAGAGATCCAGATCCTTTCTGCCTCTGGATGGAGCTCAAATCTTCTCTAATTCCAGACTGCTGGGACTACGGCTGCTCCTAAGGCCATACAGACTTCATATAAATCCATAATGAACTTTTTCACACTATCTGTTGTTACCCAGATGAGGATGGGTTCCCTTCTGAGTCGGGTTCCTCTCAAGGTTTCTTCCTCTTAAAACATCTTAGGGAGTTTTTCCTTGCCACCGTCGCCACTCAGTGGCTTGCTCAGTTGGGATAAATTCGCACCTTTAATATCTGTATACCGTGTTGATATTTCTGTAAAGCTGCTTTGAGACAATGTCTATTGTAAAAAGCGCTATACAAATAAAATTGAATTGAATTGAATTGTCGTGAGTGTTATTTACTCCTACATGGAGACTAGGCAATATATTGCTGCGTGGATTTATCACGTTAATCACTGCAGATTTGGGTCTTCAGCAGCACGTAGAATAGCACTTGATCCAGCACAATGTGTGTGTGTGTGTGTGTGTGTGTGTGATGTAGGAGGTTTTATGACATTTTGAATTCAAATGAATGAAATAAATTCAGTGTTTGTGTTAATCCGCTCTGTTGTAAAGAAAACTCGTCCACATTGTGAAGGATAATCTGACCTAGCGCATCATTCATTCGTCATTTTATCCGTAAAATATTCAGTCTTCCAGATAAGCCGTGTCTCTGATTAAGACGTGTCTCCTCCCATGTCCCCCGTGTGGAGAAAACCTTTTCATGGACGATGTTATTAATTATACCACAGCAGAAGGTTATAGGATTCTCAGGCGACTCACAGCGGCTCAGGAACATCTCTTTATAAAGTTTGTTTTTTTTTCTCCCCGACTTAACGCTGTTAAAATCGACATCTATCCGCTGCGTGTGATAAAGTCAGACCCAGGGGTAAAAAGGATTCAGAAACGTGTCGGTTGTTGGCCGTTAATGTGATTCAGTTGTTTACTCCGAATCCTGAAATATATCAGAGATGTAGAGTTCGGTACGATTGGTGAAGTGTGAACATTGTTTTCCATCCTGAGATCTGATCCCTGGTCCTGTAGATAACTGCTGGCCTGGTCTCACTTCAGCAGAGCTGTGGTGCAGTCTGCATCAGGTCTGTTACTCACAACCCAGCGCCACATGCTGAGCAAAGTGATAGGTTCAACATGTCATATTACTTCCTGTTTCTTCTTTCACGATGCCGGGGAAAGTGTGGTTACGGTTATATATATATATATATATATAACACAAGACTTTCACAGCTCTGTAATCAGTTCAGCTTTGTGGTGTGAGTGCTTGCATTGAGAACATTGTGAAAAATGCACGTTTAGACCCGGAGTGCGTGGCTAAAAATCTTCGGAAATGAGACTCGCTCCTCGTTTCCTGCACGACGACATGCCAAGCATCCAGAATTGTTATTCAAGGCTTGAACAAAGGAGAATAAAGGATAAACCTAGTGGAGCGCTGACCATTTTACACACACACACAAAAGTGTGGAATGGAATTACACGATTGATCCATGGAATTGATGTAAAAACAAACCTGTGATTATCAGCCCCGCCCACCAACGAGCCCACAATCAGTCCTGACTGTTCAATTCAATACTCTTCTTCTTCTTAAATGTCTTTCTTACTGTTAAATATTTTCACTGTTTGGAAAACAGATACCGTATAGTGTGTGTAAGGGGGTTGGTGCGACTATTCATTTGTAATAATCAATCAGTAATTCAGTAACGTATTAGACTTGTTCATGTAAAAAACAAAAGCTGATTCGTGCAGTTCACTTTATAGATAAAAAAAAAAAAAAACAGGAATAAAAGTGAAAACTTTCCGTTCAATTCAGTTCAGTTTTATTTGTATAGCGCTTTTTACAATAGACATTGTCTCAAAGCAGCTTTACAGAAATATCAACACGGTATACAGATATTAAAGGTGTGAATTTATCCCAACTGAGCGAGCCACTGAGTGGCGACGGTGGTGAGGAAAAACTCCCTAAGATGTTTTTAGAGGAAGAAACCTTGAGGGGAACCCGACTCAGAAGGGAACCCGTCCTCATCTGGGTAACAACAGATAGTGTGAAAAAGTTCATTATGGATTCATATGTAGTCTGCATGGCCTTAGGAGCAGCCGTAGTCCCAGCAGTCTGGAATTAGAGAAGATTTGAGCTCCATCCAGGGGCAGAAAGGATCTGGATCTCTAGTATCTCCATAAATTCGTGTGGGGCTCGGCGAAAGACATTGGACATTGTCTCAAAGCAGCTTTACAGAAATATATAAACACAGGATAGAGATTTTAAGTGTGTGAATTTATCCCTATTGAGCAAGCCGGTGGAGACGGTGGTGAGGAAAAACTCCCTAAGATGATATGAGGAAGAAACCTTGCGAGGAACCAGACTCAGAAGGGAACCCGTCCTCATCTGGATAACAACGGATCAACCGTCGTCCCAGCAACCACAGCAAGAATGTCCAATTGTGGAATTGAGGTCCAAAACCATTTCCATGGTACTTCAAGTGGTACCATCCTCAGCAATCTCCACGCTGCACTGCTTGGGGTCGTCAACAGTAGCAGAGCCTCCAGTTGATGAGAGCTCCATCCAGAGGTAGGGCATCAGGATGGATCAATCAGGTCCAGAGAGCAGAAAGGGTCAGGATCTCTAGTATCTCCATAATATCAGGTGTGGCTTGACAGAAGGAGAGAATGAAGCGAAAGAAAATAATGATGTACGATCCATATGTAGTGTGTTCTTTCCTGGTGTAATCTTACATAGTCTGCAGCTGACTGTACAATTTGTTTAATCTAATCTGAAATATTACACTTTTGCCATCTGCCTGCATTTCTTTACCACCTGCTCTGCTGCTTTTTTTCCCACCATCCTG
Source organism: Ictalurus furcatus (assembly GCF_023375685.1). Taxonomy (NCBI): domain Eukaryota; kingdom Metazoa; phylum Chordata; class Actinopteri; order Siluriformes; family Ictaluridae; genus Ictalurus; species Ictalurus furcatus. Next base: position 82,558 of record NC_071267.1, read on the forward strand.
ACTAGTCCACATCATCCTCACAGCAGTGACTAGTGAACGCGTCAATCTAATCAACTTTACAAACCATAATATACAGCATATGTTAAAAACAATTCTTCAATCGGTATAATAAACGTTTACCACCAGGTTTAATAATGTGTACAGTTCAATCGTTTGTGTTTGCGCTTCTTTTTCCTAGAAAATATAATAATATCAAATAATAATAAGAGGAGAATTTGAGCTCGACACTGCAGATAGTGATTTTTTTTTGTTGTGTTGTTTTACTTGCTTAATGTTTTCTGACTACTTTTCTGTGTTTATCTGTCTCAGTCTGCTAAATACAAAGAGAGAGCTAGAGAGAGAGATATGTTGTGTCTCCAGGTCAGGTCTCGGTCTCTCTCTCTCGCTCTCGCTCTCTCTCTCTCTCAGCCTGAGCTCAGATTTAACTCGAGCTGATAGTGTTGGGTTTTGATGACATCACGTCTCCTCTCATGTCCGTATCAGTGCTCGCCTTGTTGTCTTGTCTGATCGGGATTCTGTCAGCCGGAGACGACGACTTCTCCATGTCAGGCTTATCATACACTAACCCCTGCCTCGCACTGAGAAACCGTGTCTCACGCTCGGGACTTGTGTAAGACACGCCCCGTTCTTCATTCTTCAACACATTATCAAAGGTGGCTTTATTAAAGGAAATCAGTAACACATAGAAGTGTGTGATAACGAATATTTCTTTCCAGAGGTTTATTAATTATCCTTGTGTTACTGCATGAAGGAATGAAACGAGTGGTGTGTGAACGCAGTAATCCGTTATCAGATACTCTTTATATTAGGTTTTGCTAATTGGACCTGACTGGATTGTAATTCTGTTATTGGTATTTTGTAGATTTATGGAAAATGTCATCTATACAAATTTTTTATATTATTAAATACTCACTTGTTTGTTTATTTATTTATTTAACATTAATGGAAGGAGTCCACAGTGTCGGCGATGAAGCTTTAATATCAGTAACGCTGATTCATCACACCGCCCCATCGCTGAATATTTTCCTACACCAGAATATCTGATGTTTTTAACAACACTCACACCGCGGTCACAGCACGGTTCTAATATAATTGGTCAATTTTGTGTAATATTTGGTTCAGAACGGCGCGTGAGTGAAGCAGACAGGCTGTAATGGCCCTAAATGATGTATTTAATAGAGAAGTTTTGTAGTTTCAGGGAAAAGAGTCGCACTAGCGTTCAATTACAGCCCATTTAACACCGCGATTAGACATCCATATTCTGTCGTGTGTGATTAATGTGTCACTTAACTGAGCTCAAACAAGACTCCACCGGCCATAAACCACCACATCCAGTGCTGTGTGCTGATATATATCACACATTAGCATGCTAAATTAGCACAGCCCTGCTATTGTTTGAGTTATTAGCATGTCAAACGCATAGTTAATAAAATTCACTTCAGCGTGTACTCGAGGAAAATTACTTAAACACGACAAGTGTGTGTGTGTGTGTGTGTGTGTGTGTGTGTGTGATGTCATGTGTACGGACATGTACACGCTAACAGCAGTAGTGTTGTGTAGCAAATATAACCACAACATACGAGCAGTGTGTGTAAAATGTAATAAATTTCCCCGAATCAGGATTCATAAACCCGCCTCATGTACTTTATTCCGTGCGTATAAGATATAAACCAGCGTGTGCGGTGCTGTTTGAGTAAAATAATCATTGACGTGTGGTGAGATTCTGTGTGTTCCCTCCTCTTACACCACATCATCGATTTCATTCATTAACGAACGTCATTTTATTTATCCATTTAGAGCTACAGTCGATTTTCTGGCAAGCTCCTGTTCTCGTTTACGCTATAGTAAGATTAAAGCACTGACACTGGAGACTCCTTCCATAAATTCTTCACCGTATCGACAACTGCACACGTTTTTCTTTGTTGAATAACGACGCAGTTTTTATACATTGATTCTTTTACAGAAACGCTAACGTAGTAGAACGAGCGTGTTAAGACAGTCAGAGCTGCAATCACGGTCTAGAATTCAGCAGCGCCGTGGTGACACAGACACATCCTTCACAGTTGTAGATAATACATTCTCACATTTACAGCATTTATCATCTCACTCAATTTTTTCTTTTTCTTTGTTTTCCTGCTCAGTGGCAGTTAGAAGACGAGCGGTTAATGGCAGGTGCCACTCTTCAGCGTAAAGATCACACCCGCTGAGGTCTGCTGGAGGCAGCTCAATAATGCTCGGCTTTCCACCGGGCCGCTGTACAATGGACCCTCATTATCGCTGGCCTTAGCTTGACACGAGCGTTTAGAAAGCCAACAACTGGATTTCTCTCAAACACTTTTTCTTCAGTGCTTTTCAAAGGTACCTCTCAAACGGGCAGACGGCAGGCTTTTCATTCCGACCAGCCTTTTGAGTTTTCTGACAGGACAAGAAATCGGATCTGGTCTTCTGGTCTTCTGATCGTCACAATGACTAGCGGCGTCAAGGAAGAGAAAATGCAATCGATGAGAGATCACCAGGGTTCAGGCAGGATGTGTAGTGAAAGATTGACAGAACAATCAAACAAACAAAAAAAAAACAGCGATTTTATAGAGCAGACAGCAGCATACAGAGTGTTTCAGTATAACACATTAGAAGTAGTGAAACTCCAGCAAACGCCGCGTATTAATGCAGCTCACGTACACTGATTATAATAAAACGCAGGGTTGGGAGGGTCGCTTTAAATATGTATTGCATTACAGTTACAAATGACTCACAATATGATTCAAAATACACACTATGAAAGTCATGTAATCTGATTAATTTTGGATTACTTCAAGGCCACATGTGTAAAGAAAGTCAAGAGAACAGCAATACGATTATTTAGAAAATACTTTTATTTAGAGATTAAAAACATGTTCAATGTTTGGATTTGTTTTAATAAAAGAAATAACTGCCCATGTGAGTCATGACTGGGGATCGAGAACCAGAACTATAATCATGCAGCTGCGTTACCTCAAAAGCAGGGCTCCAGACAAAAAAACAAAACAAATCTATTAAGGAGCCATTGACTCTTGTAAGAAAAGAAAAAAAAAACAGGCACTGAATGATTTTTTAAAGTGCCACATAGTGTTTAAAACACTTACTTTCAGTCATCCTGTCAAGTGTGTGTACGTCTGGACTCCTTTTACAGCGTCAGCATTTTCATCCAAGTTCACTTAAACGTCTTTTCTGACTTTTTCACGAAGAATTGTTCTTTACAGAGAATCTGAGCCGGTGTTTCTGACCGTAAATCCTGTGCATCCGGAAAGTATTCACAGCGCTTCACTTTCCCACATTTCGTTATGTTACAGTCTTATTCCAAAATGGATTAAATTCATTATTTTCCTCAAAATTCTACAAACAATACCCCATAATGACCACGTGAAAAAAGTTTGTTTGAAATCTTTGCAAATTTATTAAAAATAAAAAACAAAAAAGCACATGTACATAAGTATTCACAGCGTTTGCCATGACACTCAAAACTGAGCTCAGGTGCATCCTGGTTCCACTGATCATCCTTCAGATGTTTCTACAACGTGATTGGAGTCCACCTGTGGTAAATTCAGTTGATTGGACATGATTTGGAAAGGCACACACCTGTCTATATAAGGTCCCACAGTTAACAATGCACATCAGAGCACAAACCAAGCCATGAAGACCAAGGAATTGTCCGTAGACCGCCGAGATAGGACTGTATTGAGGTATAGGTCTGGGGAAGGGTACAGAAACATTTCTGCAGCATTGAAGGTCCCAATGAGCACAGTGGCCTCCATCATCCATAAATGGAAGAAGTCTGGAACCAGCAGGACTCTTCCTAGAGCTGGCCGCCCAGCCAAACTGAGCGATCGGGGGAGAAGGGCCTTAGTCGGGGAGGTGACTAAAAACCCGATGGTCACTCTGACAGAGCTCCAGCATGCCTCTGTGGAGAGAGGAGAACCTTCCAGAAGAACAACCATCTCTGCAGCACTGCACCAATCAGGCCTGTATGGTAGAGTGGCCAGATGTAAGCCACTCCTCAGTAAAAGGCACATGACAGCCCGCCTGGAGTTTGCCAAATGGCACCTGAAGGACTCTCAGACCATGAGAAACAAAGATTGAACTCTTTGACCTGAATAGCAAGCATCATGTCTGGAGGAAACCAGGCACCACTCATCACCTGGCCAATACCATCCCTACAGTGAAGCATGGTGGTGGCAGCATCATGCTGTGGGGATGTTTTTCAGCGGCAGGAACTGGGAGACTAGTCAGGATCGAGGAAAAGATGAATGCAGCAATGTACAGAGACGTCCTTGATGAAAACCTGCTCCAGAGCGCTCTGGACCTCAGACTGGGGCGAAGGTTCATCTCCCAACAGGACAACGACCCTAAGCACAAAGCCAAGATAACAAAGGAGTGTCTACAGGACAACTCTGTGAGTGTCCTTGAGTGGCCCAGCCAGAGTCCAGACTTGAACCCGATTGAACATCTCTGGAGAGATCTGAAAATGGCTGTGCACCGACGCTCCCCATCCGACCTGATGGAGCTTGAGAGGTCCTGCAAAGAAGAATGGGAGAAACTGCCCAAAAATAGGTGTGCCAAGCTTGTAGCATCATTCTCAAAAAGACTCGAGGCTGTAATTGGTGCCAAAGGTGCTTCAACAAAGTATCGAGCAAAGGCTGTGAATACTTATGTACATGTGCTTTTTTTGTTTTTTATTTTTAATAAATTTTCAAAGATTTCAAACAAACTTCTTTCACGTTGTCATTATGGGGTATTGTTTGTAGAATTTTGAGGAAAATAATGAATTGAATCCATTTTGGAATAAGGCTGTAACATCACAAAATGTGTGAAAAGTGAAGCGCTGTGAATACTTTCCGGATGCTCTGTATGTCCACGTCACTTGGACACTGAGTGGAGTTTCTCCTCCTCTGTTTCGCAGAAATCCAGTGTTGGACACATGGTTCTGGGCCGATCAGCATGAGCTGATCCCGATCGAGTCTTCCAAAGTGGAACTGCGTACTTCTGATTTTATCCTGTTTTGAGCTGAAAAGCCACATTTAAAATCAGAAGGAGAAGCAATATCAATAACTAGATGCATTCTGCTCAGAGCACATGCTGTGTCGTTGTCACACGTCTTCCACACATCCGGTCTATTCTTCTTCATTAGTAATATGTGAGGGGTATACGTGGTGAGGAGTTTTATTTTTAGCTCCTTCCAATCGGTCTGGTTGTGTAGTTCACACGCACGAGACGCTGCTTGTGCTAACGGTGTTTTTTGTGGAGCACTCTTCGATTACATTGTCATGAGCTTTTTTATGCTTTTGACTATCGCCTTTTTTCTCACAGTCTCTTTCTCAAAATTTTTCATTCTGGTAACAAAATCCGTTTTCACCACTTTGGAACAAAAATCACAAAATCTTTTCTGTGTGCGATGATCACAGCTGAGCCATAAACACTCTTGAATCCAGGGGGTCGTAAAATGCCTTTCTGCTCTTTTACTTGGGCGTTCATGGATTGACACGGAAAGATGATCCTCTGTGTCAGATAGAGTCTCTCTCTCTCTCGCTCTCTCTCACTCTCTCTCACTCTCTCTCTCTCTATCTCTCTCTCACTCTCTCTCTCACTCTCTCTCTCACTCTCACTCTCTCTCTCTCTCACTGTCTCTCTCACTCTCACTCTCTCTCACTGTCTCTCTCACTCTCACTCTCTCTCTCTCTCTCTCTCTATCTATCTCTCTCTCTCTCTCTCTCTCTCTCTCTCACTCTCTCGTGCTGGCACAACTGGCTCCAGCTGTGGAGCTGCTTTTTTATTAGCAGGTGTGCCGTCAGCATTTATATTGTCGCCAGCAGCAATCTCACCAAAAACATAATTCGCAAATGAATGTTTCGCTATACGTTCATTTCTCAGGGAACGTTCCTGTTTCTCACACTCCTCTTCATATGTTACAGTAGTGGAATGTTTTTGGGCGTGGGAAGGAAACCAGAGAACCCAGCAGAAACCCACATGGACATAAGGAGACTCAAACCAGAGATCCTGGAGCTGTGAGGAGACAAAGACTTCCCACTGATTAAGTAATTTAGAGATTTAAATAAACTGATGTATGCAAAATACCAAACCTGTGGGGAATAATCAGCCTGTATATCAGACACACATCTGGTTCAGGAGTCTAAGGATAAATCTGCTCTATATCTGCTGCCAGAAGGCAAGAAAATGCAAATGGAGTTTCATGTTTAGTATCTCTGAGACCTGAAACCTTGAAGAAGTAACTCAGCCGTGATGCTGCTGTGTGGATCGCTGCATGGATCATCATGGATCATCATGGATCATCATGGATCATCGCTGCATGGTGATGTCACAACATCACTTCCTGCCACTTACAGCTAATAACATTTCTGCAATTTAGCAAAGCTGTGACAGGTCTACAGGCAGGAGGAAACGGACTGTGCAGTTCGAGGTCACATGACAGCCATGCTGAATGCCTAAAATGGGGGAAGCTGTTGAGAACTTCAGTTCTGCAACACTGAAAAACTGACACACCCTCAACTCAAGTTTCAGTCGTTAAAGGCTCTGGGCTACTGATCAGAAGGTCTGCCACTGTTGGGCCCCTGAGCAAGGCCCTTAACCCTCTCTGCTCCAGGGGGCTGTGTCATGGCTGACCCTGTGCTCTGACCCCAGCTCTCTAACAAGCTGGGATACGAGAAGAAAGGATTTCACCTCACAACAACGTAATGCACTAGATGTGAGTATTTATTGTTTTGCACTCTTCTCACACTGTTGTGTATTTGCACTTTATCTAGTCTTGTTTTGATGCACCATGGTCCTGGAGAAATGATATTTTGTTCCAATGTATACAAGCTATATAGAGAAATAACAATGAACAATAAAAACCCACATGACTTGACAAATAAAGTCTTCTATTTTTGTTTTTTAATAAAATAATACATTCAAACCCCTTTGGTGCCAGATGGGCTGGTTTGAGTATTTCAGAAACTGCTGATCTCCTGGGGTTTCTACAGAATGGTGTGAACGTGTTCCTGCCAGTGTTCCTGCTCCATTCAGAGCGTACTCCTGACTCACAGCCAGTGTTCCTCCACTCCAGATCCACGGCATACCCAGACTGCTTGTTGAAGATAAGTTAATAAATATTTGATACATATACAATTCCCATTTGAGTAAAAACTCCACACTTGGACTGTAATGAGCAGAGTCAAGCATTGCTCCTGGAGATAATATTATATATAATATAATAATATTCAGCTAAAGTGTGAAACCTTTCTCTGACTCATCAGCATATGAAAAGAATCCAATACAGATCAGTCTAAACATAACAGGCATCTCCCAGTCTTCTCATTCTCTTTAATATGTACAGTAAATCTGTTCTTCTGCTTTGTTCCCTATGCTCCCCCTTGGATCCTAAGATCAATCACTACATTAGCACCTCACAGC